>NC_043957.1:53043287-53350787 GCF_902148855.1 Sphaeramia orbicularis | reverse complement strand
AAAATGACTTGTTTTCCATTCTTTCTATTTGTTGAGCTGGACAATCATGGGTTTGCTAGTATTCTGCCTAATGCGTTCTCCGGTAATGGAGAATTTCATGTTATTCAGAGGCAGCAAGCATGTTACTCTCAAGGAGGACGACAAGACAACTGAAAAAATCAGTAGTTACTTCCAGGTATTGTGGTTTTGTCTAATACAGTGCAGCCATGGTAGCCAATCTAAGTAGAAACCATTTCACTTAACACATGAAGAAGTCAGTAACTTCCGGGTCATACCAAATCGGATATAAAAAATGTCAACATGAAACCCGATATTTGGTTCAGTTTTTAATTTGTGCGTGCAATCGAAAGACTGAAAAACAACTTGTTTCTTGATTTTTGATTTGTACATGAATAATGAAATAATGAGACATTTTTTTCATTTTCTGATTGTGGATTCTCAATTGAATATGAAAAGAACAAATGATACACGGATTCACCAAGCATGAATTGATTAAAGTTAGCACATGATTATATTGCACATATCTCATTGTTGCTGTTACACACATCCCTCTATCACTATTGCACACTGTCATTCTACACACACCCCTCTGTCACCATTACACATGTCTGTATTGCACATTTTGGATTGCAACTATTGCACATGATAATATTGCACATTTCTCTTAATCACTATTACACATATCCTTGTCTTCATCACACATAATTACACATAATTACACTACACATTTCCCTTTAACGCAATTGCACTATTTCATGTGATTGTATTGAATCCGTGTATCATTCGTTCATTTGTTTTTCAATTTAAAACCAAAAATTAAAATAAAAAAAAACTCATTTTTTTGTTTTTCATTTTCAAAACTAGAATGAAAAACGGATAACAGTTCGTTTTTACATTTCCTGATTTTGTGCTCAAATGAAAAATGGACAAAACGGATAATGACCGTTTCATCCGATTTTGCTATTTTCATTATAGTTCAGTTGTCAGACCCAGAAGCAGCTGTTACTAGGGAAAAAATAAACAAACGGAGTCATGGCCGGACTGGAGGAATATTTGCTATAATTAAGTAGCTGTTTGATACGTACAGAAGTGTATTACATTCACACAAAAAAATAAATTCGGCTCTGTTTTTCTGAATTAATGAGATAAACAGCAGCTTAATTATAGCAAAATATTCCTCCAGTTCGGCCATGATTCCGTTTGTTTATTTTTTCCATAGTTACGACTACTTCCCAGTCAGACAACTGAACTATGTTGAAAATAGCAAAATTGGATTAAACGGTCGTTATCCGTTTTTTCCATTTTTCATTTGAGCACAGAATCGGGAAATGAAAAAACAAACTGTTATCCGTTTTTCATTCTGGTTTTGAAAATGAAAAACAAAAAAACAAGTCGTATTTTTGTTTTTTATCTTTGGTTTTAAATTGAAAAACGAATAAACGAATGATACATGGATTGTATTGCACAAAGCCCACATCTACCCATTTAAAACAAATTACACAGAGTCTCCAAGAACAAGCCCCATCAATGGACATGCAAATTACACAGAGTTATGATCACAGTTCGGATTTTCCAACAGTCATGCTTTGAGATGTTTAGTAAATGAGGTGAGTTGCGGTAGTTCACGAATTGCACTCGGTATAGAATTCCAGGTTTGAGATCCACGATGCACGTTAGATTTTATCATCTGGCATCATAATTTGCAAGCTTATGGATAAGATGTTAAAGATCATCACAGAAGTCGACTCACAAAATAGTGGTTCTTGTAGTGAACATTAAATCAGTGATATTTTGTTTTTTTTAAATTGAATTATGCATTTTAAAACATTTCCCTGTGGTCTACATACACTGTAAATTACAGAAGAGGATTATAGCCACCAGGGAAAAAAGAAAAAAATTAAGGTCCAGTATATTTTTTAAATTATTGTTCTGAGAAAAAAGTCTTCTTCCATAGTAAATGCTATGCTTGGGTCTGAATTCTTCATTAATTCAACTCCACTGGTCTATCTTCAACCCTATTTCTCAGTAATGACAGGAGACAGGTCGTTTTAAGCGCTGGCCCTTTAAATGCACATAAACTACTTCAAGCCCCGCCCCCTCCAGGTTGTTGGCTGTGCTGTTCTGTCCCGTTCAGCCAACAACTGAACATTTTAGGTAATCAGCTCGAAGTTTGAACATATTTTCAGTATGAACTACAACGGCTGCTGCTGACAAACAATTATGGCGTACTCAGAGAAAAGTTTGTCGGAAGTCTTGACCTTATGTTTGCAAATGTCGTGACGTAACTAGTTATAAAACGGAACAAATTAAGAAGGAATTGAAACGAGTTGTAGAAATTAGGCCTGTAACAGTACACAAAATTTTCGGTTCAGTACGTTTTCGGTTTTCAAAGCCATGGTTCTGTTTTTTTTTCGGTTTGGTACGGGAAGAAAGAAAACCCCTGAAAATGTCTATTAATGCATTTATGAATTTTTTAACATATTTCCCCCAATTTTTGGAGACAATAGAATATAGAAAAACAGGAATGATATAATTCTGCTGCTACAAATCAAATAGAAAATAAAATAAATTATTAATATTACTAAATGCATTTTAAACATTAGTATTGCACTTTTCCCTGAAAGGTAGTTTTGAACAAACAAGAAAAATCTAATCACAGTTCTGTCAGTTCACATTCTGCATAAAAATAACAAAAAAATTCCACATGAAGTGCAACATTAACAAGAAGGTAAACTGGTATTCTCTTTGAACAAACTGAAGAGAAACACTGACAACACAATGAACCAAATTATTTATTTTAGGACAGAGAACAAACTGTTTAGGACACTGTGTGTATTTGTGTGTGCCTGTGTGCACGGGGGATTTTTTTTTTTTTTTTTTGTCGGAGCCAGGGGGTAGGGGGGGCACGCAGTTATATACCTGGGGGTGCGGTCCATAACTAACGTAACGAACGCTGTCGTGAAATAAAAGTGAAACTTTACATACTTTCAACAGTCTGTTTATTCCTCTATTATACAGCGTGTGTGATAGACAGACAGACAGACAGACACACAGACAGACACACAGACAGACAGACAGACAGACAGAGCTAGTGTCAGTGTTTTAGAACTACCATAGCTCATAGGGGCCAAACAACGTCCATCTTATTTGCGTCTCTTTCCTCGTTGTTGTCTTTCACCTGAACCTGAACTGATCCAAACTGGACTGGACTGATGGTGGAGGGTCTTCAGTCTCTTCCTTCCAGGTTCACATCATATTTGTTGTTTTTTTTTTAACCTTATATCAGCTGCTATTTCATATTTCGGGTCAATGTGTGCTCCTTTATTAAGTCTGTGTGAAACTTGTGCGGATTCAAAGTTCCACATCGAACAACGTCTTTCATTCCTTTTTCTTTTTCTCAACATACTGTGCTGTTTCGGCACAGCTGTGTACCGAACCGAACAGGTGCGTACCGAAACGGTTCGGTTCAGTACGTGTACCATTACAGGCCTAGTAGAAATCCACTAAATTTTTGCCAGAATGAATATAAAGATAGCTTTGCAGCACCTGGAGGGTTCAAATTCAAACTTTTTTAACTATTAGGGTCCAAATACACAAATAAATGTACCAAAGACTAATAAAAGTGGGTTTAGCAAAATATGACCCCTTTAAGCCTCATGTCTCCCTTTGAAACCCCTCAGGCCTCGACGTGTTTACACCTTTCATCTTCAGTCAGAATACCTTTGTTTAACCCACCTTTCTACATGCAAATCTGAGTGAAATTATTTGACATGAACACCGTTGTTCATAATAATTCCCACATTATATGTATAATCATAATAATTGCCGGTGTAGTTGAATATTAGCTGCTTTTTAGCTCACATTCGTGTTTCAAATGTAGTCCATCTAGGTATCTTTGGTATACTGCAGATTTGTCAGTACAGCTCCTATCTCACGAGTTAGAAAATGTGATTTTAAAAATACCAGGATCGGCCTCTTTGTAGTGGATCTGCTCCAAAATTTATTGAGTTCGTCCGCAGCCTGTACCCGACCTTTCTGCTTTAAAATTAATGAAAGCATCTCCTGATTTCCATGTAGGATTTACCCTAAGAAGACATTTGGTTATCTGTTATGTAACTTTGAAAGTAATATCTGTTGTTTATTGTTGAGGGGCCTCTTGGTCCTCGAAGCTCCTTAAAGTTTGATTATTTCTGGTACTTTTTCAGAGGACAGAGTTATTTTCTACATTAAAGACAAACTTGATCGTTCTGAAAATGTGCAAAAGGTCAGGTCAGCTGCATTCCACTGGTGATATTTGCTATGTTTACATGTGTACCAGTCAGTGGTTATGTTTTTGTCTTTACAAAAACTATAAGAAATCTTTGTCCTTCTCTGTCCTTCAGAGACAGGATGGCAAAAGTCTGGCCAATTATCATCGAAAATTCTACAACACCACCAAGAATTTCTACTTCCTGCATAAATATAAAATATAGGCAGATGTACTCTTTAGATACTATATTAGTACTGTTCAATGACATAAATGTTTCATTGTGCATTGCATTTTCAGTTACATTCTATTCATGTCGTTATCTATTTTGAGGCAAATTGTTGCCCAACAGCAGGAACCACATGATCATCAGACAAGTAATAATACATAGACAGTAAACATCTTTAGAGAATTTCCAGAAATACACTAAGACGAGACGACAGATGTTGTAAATAGACCTGAGGTGATATTCTGTGTCCCTCTTTATAGATGAAATCATCTCTGTTATTTTTAATCTATTCTTGGTGGTTGAATGTCCTGCTTTGATGCAGGTCCTGGACCGTACTGGAATGGTTTTGACAGGTGCCATATATCTGTTTTTATTTGACTTGATATTGTAGTCTTATAAAAACTGAGCAGCATTTAAATTTCACTTGCAGCCAAATGCAATAAAAGAAATGTAAAGAGATATATTTGCTTTAAACATAATGTAAGATTAATGCACCGTGACAGATGTTTGCAGAATGAGTTGCTAGCATATTTATTGTGTAAATGAAGGACACAGGCTGATTCACTGCCGTCTCAGGTAGCACATAGCCTTGTGTTTATTATTCCCCTATTCAGATGGTTTTCAGGGCTTAATGAAAGAGATGTGGATCGAGTCACTTCAGATGACAAGACAAAACAAGAAAAACAGAACAATAATATGACATTATACGAGGCTAAAAGAAAATAAATGACATTTTTCCACCATGGGGGTTTATATGTTGGTTTTTATTGGTGAACATATGAGTTAGTGTATGGAATGAGGCAGAGCCCAACTGTGGGCTTTGATGAAACACACAGAAGGCTGTTCATAGCTTCAGGGCCAACACATGGATATATTACAGAACATTGGTGATAGAGTCACAGTGACGTGTTAGTTACACTCAGCCTGTGTACTCAGAGAAATTTAACAAGAAAGAATGCAATGATTATTGCAGACAGAGGCTGTGGTTAGAATATTGTCTTGATGTGCCCCATTATGCTGAAATAAATATGCAAATGTACAAACAGATGCACTATTCAGGCTGATTATTTGTTTGTTTGTCATTATACACTATAATTCAAATCACAATGACAAAACAGAAATGTACTGTTCTGTTCAATACCAAAGACAGTCTGGAATACAGTAAGGACACACATACAAATGATTCATTCAGTTTAGTGTTTTAATTGAAAGGGGTCATATTTTGCAAAACCCACTTTTATTTGTCTTTGGTACATTTATTGTATTCTTGTATTTTTCTTGCCACTTACAGGTAAGGAAATAAATATGGCAACTTCATAAACCTTGATTTTCTACATAACAATAAAAAATGTGGAAAATTTTCACAAACATAATAAAGTCTTGTTATGTCCTCCAATAACAAACTAAGGTTGAATCTTTTATTTCAGAATATTTCTATGAGTGCCCTATAAAGGGTTAACTTTAGAAAAAAAAAAAGAAAAAAAAAATAGGCAGGGAGGGTTGGTTAAAGGGGTCATATTTTGTAGCAATATAATATATACATATAATGTGGGAATTATTATGAACAACGGCGTTCCTGTCAAATAATTTCACTCAGATTTGCATGTGGAAAGGTTGTTTAAACAAAGGCATTCTGACTGAAGATGAAAGGTGTAAACAAGTCGAGGCCTGAGGGGTTTTGAAGGGAGACATGAGGCTTAAAGGGGCCATGTTTTGCTAAACCCACTTTTATTAGTCTTTGGTTCATTTATTTATGTATTTGGACCCTAATAGTTCATAAAGTTTGAATTTGAACCCTCCAGGTGCTACAGAGCTATCTTTATATTCCTTTCAGCAAAAATCGAGTGGATTTCCACAACCTGTTTTAATTCCTTCTTAATTTGTTACGTTTTATAACTAGTTACATCACGACATTTGCACATATAAGGTCAAGACTTCCGAAGAACATTTCTCCGAGTACGACATAATTGTTTGTCAGCAGCAGCAGTTGTAGTCCATACTGAAAATATGTTCAAACTTCGAGCTAATTACCTAAAATGTTCAGTTGTTGGTTGTATAAATGAATACAAGTGGCTGAACAGGACAGAGCACAGAGTCAACAACCTCAAGGGGGTGGAGTCATGTGCATTTAAAGGGCCAGCGCTCATAATGACCTTTCTGGTGTCATTTCTCAGAAATAGGGTTGAAGATGGACCTGTGGAGTTGAATTAATGAAGAATTCAGACCCAAGCAGAGCATTTACTGTTTATGTAGACCACAGGGAAATGTTTTAAAATACATAACTCCATTTAAAAAAGCAAAATATCACTCCTTTAACTGTTATTTTATAAACAGCTATAAATAAGTATAATATAAGTCACTCTCACTATTAGGCAAGATTGAAACTCAGACCCCAGCAAGTTGCTTAAGTTGATTTTCTGTCATCATGTTAGATAATTTTCTGATGAGTAAATGAGAACTTGCAAAAGGGAATCTTTTTTTAACATGATGTAACAGTTATTGTGACGGACCGCAGTGGAACAAATAAGACTGAATGGTTGGATGTGAATGAATATTTTATATAGATGGAGTTATAGAAATGTATTTTATACAGTTTTTTGTGTGTTTTAGTTTTCATAAAGGTCTTTTTTTTTTTTAATGATAACTTCCGCCTCCCCAGGGACTACAGGTGGAAATTAGCACTAGTGCTACAACCTGGCACACTACATCTCTTCTTTTTAAGGTTAATGTATGTTGTGCATTGTCTCTGTCTAAAAAAAATAAATAAAATGAAAATGAAATAAAAGACTAAAATAAATCACCATATTTTTGGAAGAATCATTAAATCTAAATATCTAGCACTTCTAAAATATGTTTTTATGTAATATTTTGTAAATCTAACTCCATTTCGGCCAGATATTTTACAAGGTATGTAATACTGTATCTTGTTTATTTATTTATTTATTTGCACATCATAAAACAGCAAGAGAAAATTAAAAAAAAAACAAAAACATTCAAATAAGTAACATCATTGTGCAGGAGAGGTCAGAGGCCAGAAAAGGCTTATGTGAATACCTCCCTGGAAATAAACAATACATAGGGAAACAAAAAAAAGAATTAAAAATACAATATAACTGAAATAATAAGCTAAAGTAAAAACAATAAAATTACAAATCATCAAATACAAATCAAATGATATACAGCCTTACATTTTTTTCATGAATTAGAGTCCTTTTCAGATGCTTTGTAAATAATGACAAAGAAGATGCTGATTGAAGTTCAGGTCGTTCAACTTGTAATATATTAGTTGTGAGTATATGGCATGTAGTTTTATGAAATTAAGAGTAGCCAGAGAACATTGATTAAAATCCTAACTTGTCCTTAGCACTGAAAAAAAATCTAGATTTATTTCTTCATTCCTATGACCCAGCTCTGCCCATAATGCATTACAGACATGATGGTAATAGAGTCGACAAAGACAGAGGTCGAGCCAAGCCCAGAAGGCGACTGTCAGTAATATTGCACAGATGCCAGCAGAGCAAACAGTATTATAGATGCCGGGACAGTCGTATCACACATGCCTGTAGAGGTGAGATTGGACGGTTACTAAGGTTACATACCCCCACTGGGGAGGAAGCTCTCAGGAAGTGATATGTGCTCATACCCAGAGCAAACATTCCACTGTTTATTCAGATAAAAGTGCATTATGTATAGATGTCATGTATGTAACACGTGGGGTGTCTCCACTCCTCTCTGTGCACATAGGAATACCCCAGGGGTATTCCTGGGGTTTCTGACGGACCACTGTGGCATCCATGTTGCCATCGCACCCACTTCAACTCCAGTCCTTTCAAGTACAGAACTTTACACCACAATCACAAGTTCACAAACATTTAGAGCAGTCATTTTTGTCCAGAATGCTGCTGCTCGGGTCCTGACTAGAACCAGGAAGTACGACCATATTAGTCCTGTGCTCAGGTCTCTGCACCTGGCTTCCTGTCACTCTGAGAATAGACTTTAAAACAGCTCTGCTCATGCAGAAGTCTCTCCATGGTCTAGCACAGTGTATTTCAACCTTGGGGTCGGGAACGCACATGGGGTCGCCTGGAATTCAAATGGGGTCACCTGAAATTTCTAGTAATTGATTAAAATTTAAAAAAAAAAAAAAAACCTTACTGATTAAAAATATATGGTGAGTTGATAGAGATAATCACAGTACATAGAAGACATGACAAACTGAAGCTGAAACTCCAGCACTGTGGTACTGTTTATCTGTCAAATGTTCATTGTGGTTGGTTTCAGATGCTGCACCTCTTCCATAATTCATAGTTTTAGTTCTTGTTTGTTCAGTATTAATTGTCAGCCTTGTAAATCCAGGCTGAACTGACTGTACATATCCTGACCGAGGAAAATCAAATTCTCACTTTGTGCAGTAATCTACACCTGGCTTTTCTGCCTCCGTCCATAATAATATACATTATATAGACTAAATGTTATCTAAAATAAACATTTATTTGCAACATAGTATAGCAAACTATTACATGATCAAAACCAAATTAATTTTAGCAAAATAAATGTCTCCATTTTGAACGTCTGGGGTCACCAGAAATTTGTGATGTTAAAATGGGGTCATGAGTCAAAAAAGGTTGGGAACCACTGATTTAGAGTCATGATGTTGACGTCAAATCTTTAAAAGGGTGGTATACTGAACAGATAAGACTGTCCCCTCAAGAAAGTTCCTTATCTAATTTATCGCAGGTCTACTTGTCCTCGCTTTAAGCAAGGTCAAACCCCATCAACAGTTTTCACATCCTTGTGCTTTATTGCTTTACTTTTGTTGTTTTCCATGCCCACTTTTTGTGCATTTGAACGCTCAGCGATAGCTCTTATGAATTAAAGATCATTTCACACCCCCACACCCCCCGTCTGACACACCTCACATCTACTTTTACAGAGACTCTTACACACATTTAATACAAATGTGACTGTTGAAACCCCACCGCATCTAAAGGATCATTTCCTTCACCGCCATCAAGAGACGGGTAACTGAAATTGCATCTAATGTTTGCTGAGACGCCGTCTTGAAGAAATACACAGTGTAATTGAATGGTGTGCTTCTGAAAAAGTTTCGTTTTTCAGAGCGCATCTTGGCGCAGATGAATCAGATAGATGAACACTTTGAGCTTGACTTCAAATGGCATAGAAGTTTCTCAATAAGATTGGTGTTCAGACTGCAGCTTCGGCGCTCAGTTAAAATGGATTGGATTCTTTTCAAAACAGACAACATTGCCTCCTCCTCCCTCCTGTTTTTTTTTTTTGCTCTCTTTTAACTTTACCCTTTGCGCCGTCTGCTCTAATGTTAAGAAAGTATAAGGATTCAACCTCTCACTCACAACTGTCCATGTGAACTGTATGTGTTATGCAGTTTAGCGTATGTCTGGCATATGGATAAAGCTTGTAATTATCATTTTTATTTTCACACTTCCAAGCCCACCTTGGATCCCACAGCTTTGGATCTCAGTGGCAGACTCCCCAGAGAAACACTTCACAGCTTTAATGCTTTGTTTATCTGGCACCTGACAGCTCACCAAGACCCAGGGGTTTCAATTCTTTATTCATAACCTTCTTCTTTTTTTTTTTTGTTTAACTCCAAAGGTCTGTGTATCTATGTTCATTCCCACACATTATTTAGATAAAGAGAGGTGTTGCTTCTACTCATGAGGTCTATAGTTCACTGTGATCAGAAGGAGATGCAGTACGCGACACCATACTGTGATGCCTTCTTTATATTTTTGTTTCAACTGACGGATGAAATAAGCTCTATTGCCTTTTTTTAAGTTTCTCTCACTACATTAAGCAAATCCAGTCATATTCTGACATTCTTCAGAACTATAATAAGAGCAGAAACACCTCACTGAACCTCAAAGAAATAGAACTTACAGCTGAAAATGCCCTTGCTCAATTATTAATTTGTTATTATCAATATGTTCATCTTAGTTTACTTGTCCCATTATATTATTCATTCATCATTCATTCATTTCTGAACCTGCTTTATCCTCAGTAGGGTCACAGGGGTCGCATGGAGCCTATCCCAGCTACTTATGGGTGAAGGCGGGGTACCATGTCACCAGTTCATCTCAGGGCTGACATATAGAGACAAACAATCACTCTCACATACTCACCTATGGGCAATTTAGATTAACCCATTAACCTATCAGTGCATGTCTTTGGATGGTGGGAGGAAGCCAGAGTACCCGGAGAGAACCCACGCAGACACGGGGAGAACATGCAAACTCCACACAGAAAGGTCCCACCCCCATCGAGTGGTGTTGGAATCGAACCCAGGACCTTCTTGCTGTGAGGCACAAGTGTGTCGCCCCCTATTATATTATTTGATATAATTAATTTCCTATGCATGCTTTGAAATAAACATTTAGCCAGCTCCAGTTGTGAAACTAAGTATACTACTGTGCATTTATGCCACCTGTTACAAGGCTTAAGGCAAAGAGGGTATGAATTATTCAGGTTATAATTGCAGTTAAAACTCAGAAGGCCAGGTTTTAATTGAAAAGTATGCTGCTAAAATCATTTACTTAATTACCTTCTGTTGGTCCACCCCCCAGAGTTCAGTTAGGAAAAGATATAATCATGCATTATGAATTTACTAGAGAACATTTGCAGTGGTTAAATCTTAATGAAAGCTATAACAAATGAAATGGATTCAGCTGCGAGGGTACCAGTTTTAACACGTTAACCTAAAATTATTGTGAAAATGTTAATATGTCTGGAAGAAGTGGAAAAGGTGGTTTATCAGTAACAGGTAATTAATACGGAAGTCATATTACAGTGAAACACCGCTATTTACAAAGAGCTTTGAAGGCTTTGATAAACTATGGAGGAGTTGGAACCATTGGAACATATAATCCAGACCAGAGGTTTAGTTTGGGGGTAAAAGCTGAAGCCTGTCATGTTTTTGTCAAAACACTTCTTTTTTTTTTTTTTTTTTACCGCCGCCAAGGGTGTTTTTGCCGTCATTGGTCTGTCTGTCTGTCTGTCTGTCTGTCTGTCCGTGTGCAAGATAACTCAAAAAGTTATGGACGGATTTGGATGAAAATTTCAGGAAATGTTGATATTGACACAAGGAACAAATGATTAAATTCTGGTGGTGATGGGGTGTGGGGGTGTGGGTGGGGGGCACTGATCTGCCTTGGCGGAGGTCTGCGCTCTCCGAATACTTTTCTAGTTACCTCTGCCAAGGAGGTTATGTTTTCATCGGGGTTTGTTTGTTTGTTTGTTTGTTTGTTTGTTTGTTTGTTTGTTTGGTTGGTTGGTTGGTTGGTTGGTTGGTTGTCTTTTAGCAAGATAACTCAAAAAGTTATGGAAGGATTTTGATGAAATTTTCAAGAAATATTGATACTGGCACAAGGAACAAATGGTTAAATTTTAGTGGTGATCGGGTTGGGGGGGCTGGTCTGCCTTGGCGGAGGTCTTCTCTAGTTTAGTTTTCACATGATAAAAAACATACACATAAAACATGTTGGTTCAAAATTGTAATGGGTGGTTACCAAAAACCCTCAAGGGGCTTAATAAGTGGCAACCTCCAGATTTCAAAGATTATTACAACTGCAGTTAAAATTATTATTATTTCTTTAATATTTGCAAGCTGCACAAAACTACATTTTCAGCAAATAAAATTCTGCAATATACCTTGGAAATGTATCCCATGTGGAAAATTACAGTCACTCAGTAGGAGAGTTTTCACTGCTTTTTTAAACTGAATTTGAGGAAGCTCCCTAAGACAAGTTGGCGGATGATTCCATATTTTGGGGCCTGTGTATAGATCACCTCTTACAATCACTTTTTACACTTCTTAAAATCAATTCCTCAGGTAGTATGTAGTGTATAACTGACAACTGACAACATTTTATACCATAGTGATGATGATGGTGAACCAATTATCCAAACCTAAAGATTAATTTTCTGAAAATATGGTTAGAATTTGCAGTACATTTGGATGGAGGTCAACCTAGTGATATGATTTGAGAATCTTTCAAGCAATGTTACAAACTAAAGTGCTCAGGATGCAAATGTATTATCTTATAGACCTGTGTTTCCCAAACTTAGGGGTCAGGACTCAAAATTGATTATGGAACTCTATCGGTTGGGTAGAGAGAGGAGAAAATATAGATTTAGTATGCTTTGTGAGTTCATTTTCCTAATTTATTGATCTCTGGAGGAATGTAAAAATGTTAACCTCAACCGAGTCAAGTGAAATGCACAGGAGAGGGATTAGTCTAAAAATACACAGGATTAAAATGACATAAAGGTGCAAAAAGACTAACCAATAAAGACCCCAACATATATACACACATACAATATAAAATGTTTAATCCCTGTTGATCCACTAATCCTATCATTACATGTAAATAATTGGTGTAAAATGCAGTTTGTCATCTTTTCATGGTCATCAGATATGACCCATTTGGACGCTCAAGAGGCTCCATAGTTACCATGGAAACACTGTCATCTTCTACAACATTGATTCACCGGTAAAACCCATGGAGTTTGATCAATGACAGTGAATGGAGACACTTGTTTTATGTTCAGTTAATATATTTTACTTGAAGTCTGGAAGTTTTTCTTTAGTCTTCTCTCTTTCTGATATAATAACACTCAACTTTAATCTGTGTTTTTATGAACATTTACATAATCAGAAAATAAAATATTGGAAAAGACCAGATTTTTACTGGAAAAATACAAAATACAAAGGATTGTTTTGTAATAAATGGTGACAAATCACTTAAGAAATGTTAAATATCAACAAAAAATAAATTCAGGAACTACCGCAAAAGTAGCACTGGGTTTTTATGGGTTAAAATGACCAAACAAAATGTGAAAGTAATTACAAGATAAAAAATAGTATTGACAATATAAACAGACAAAAATGACATAAAAGGTGCAACAAGCCCAAGCTGTATGTAAAGCATGCCATTAAATGTGTATTTTTGTCAGCTTGGTTCCTGAAAAGGCACCAAATTCCTCTTGTTCTGTTCTGTTTGACTTGGTAGCGGCCACACGTGTGAGTTTTTGCTAAACTAAAATGTATATGCTCCATGTGATGTTATCTTTTCTCCACACAGCAGTCTGCCTGTGTGAAGAACAAACTAATCAACTGGTGTACATCCAGGCATCGTGCATCCGTGCTGACTTAGAATACAACTAAAGCAGCAGGTCTGTGCAGTAACAAGTGAAACCTGATTTTCACTGCTGGGTTCCGCAGACTCCGCCCTAAGCCTCAGCTGGCCTGTGAAAAAGAGATTTCAATGGATAAAGATGATCTTTTGGAGGAACGCTCATGTTGTGTTTGCCTCCTCCTGCCTAGTGTGTCAGCTCTGAATATCGTCCACAACCCAGGAGGCAGGACAGTTGGTTCTAAGCCAGGGGTGTCAAACATATGGCCCGGGGGCTAAAACTGGTCTGCCTAAAGGTCCAATCCGGCATGTGGGATGAATTTGTGGAGTACATAAATTACACTGAAGATATTAACAATCAGTTATTTTAGTTTAGGGGCCATTTAAGGGCCTACTTTTTTTTCTTAACATATATTTATTTGAATTTTGAATATTAGAGTCACAGTACATAGATACAGAGTGAACATAAGGCCCTTTTCCACCAAAATACCAGGAACTTGTATTACCAGGAACTTTTTTACTTGGGTAAAAAAAGTTCCTAGATATAGTCGATCGTTTCGTGTGATTACATATGATTTAGAAAAGGTTTTCGATAGAGGATCTGTGATTTCTTGCCATCCTGACTGATGATGTCTTGTCTCAGATTAAGATATTAAGCACTTTAGTTTAGTGCTGTCAAAACAGGCAAAAAATGATATTAGATTTAAACTTTGCTTTTAACCCATAAAGACCCAGTGTTACCTTTGTGGCAGTTTCTTAAATTAATTTTTCTCTACATGATTCATCACCATTTATTCTAATATTATCCGCTGTATCCGCTTTTGTGTTTTTTCAGTGAAAATCAGGTATTTTCCTATATTTAATTAAGAATAACTGACTTTTTCAGCAAAGATATCAATAACTGAACATCAACCAAATGAAATTTCTCCTCTATATTTAACCTTTTTTAATTGATTTATTACCATTCAATGTAATATTGTCTTATTTATTTTGCATTTTTTCAGCAAATTTTTTTTTTTCCTACATTTATTTTATTGATGATGTCGATGTTCATAAAAGCTCAGATTAAAGTTGAGGGTTATTTGATCAAAAACAAAGAAAACTGAAGCAAAAAGGACTTTTTCAGCAAAGATATCAGTAACTGAACGTAAAAACAAGTGTCTCCATCCACTGTCATTTCTCAAACTCCATGGGTTTTAGTGGTGAATCAGTGTTGCAGAAGATGACAGTGTTTCCACATTCACTTTTGAGCTTCTGAACGTCCAAATGGGTCATATCTGATGACCATGAAAACATGACAAACTGTATTTTACAACAATTATTTACATGGATTGATACCTTTAGTGGTTCAGAAGTTAATAAAGATTTTAGAGTTAATGTTTTTGGTCTCCAGTTGCCATTTGGGTCTTTATGGGTTAAAAGACCAATACCTAGATGTTACAAAATCAGTGCAGAATAGGCAATCCAACCACGCTGTGCTGTGCTGATCTTATGCTTCTCATATTTATGGATGTAGAAGTCTGTGTAATACCTGCTGTAGATCACTTTTGGCACCTACACACGGAAATCTACATTATATAAAGAATGCATGTACACTCCAATATTATCATTAATGCAGAACTGTCTCTGAATCATCCACTTACTTCAGCTTGAGAGTAATGTTGTGTGACTCTTATCTATCACGCAGTGATAATATAGTGCTGTACAGTCAAATATTAATTTTCATCATCAGATTCCTGTTTTTGTTCTGATTTGAGTATGCAGTTGGGTTAAGAATATTCTTTGGTTCTCCTGCTTTGGTTTGGGTTACATTTAAAGGTCCGTTGTGTAAGATTCCAGGAATTTAATTTAAAGTGAATGTTGACATTAAGACCTTCCATTAAGTTGTTTCTGAGATACTGTGTTTTAACCAAAATGAGGATAGACTGACAGACCAAACTAATATGCACATGTCTAGATTCTATGTATTTTTGGATCAGAAACACTAAAATTATATGTACATACAGTTTGAGCAAATGTCGACATGTTCTTGTGGTGAGTCAGAATTTCTCATGCATGTTTGAATGCTTGAATGAACTGAAGTATGAAAGTGGATTATAAACTGCTGCTGTGACAATAAGTATGCCAATTATTCCTACCTGTACAATAGAGGTGCTGCCACTGTTAACACTTACCTCTATTGTTATCTAAGGCTCTTCTTTCCACCTCTCAGGTGCGGCTATAAATATTGGATCTGCTCTAGTGGAGTTGTTATATCTTCACTGAGTCAAGGATCATTTCAAAGCACAAATTGTTGGTATTTTTGCTCACTCGGTCCTAGAATGACAGGTTTAAGATGACTGTATTGCACACAACATGTTATTAAACCACCCATTTTGTCTTTCTTTCACCATTCCACTGTCATCCATCTCCTGTCAGCAGATTTATGTTGGCCTTGTTTTTCCACTTCTCTCTGTACACATAGGAATACCCCTTGGGGATAAATCTGTACGCAAAGGTTTGCTTTGAAAATTAACGTCTTTTATTGAATCAAATGAAGCGTGGACTCAGGGAGGGAGGAAGGAAAAGGTCAGCAGACTGAGAACATTTAATGAATATTGAATCCACCACCACCACCACTAGTCACTCTTGCTCTCTGTCTCTGTCTCACCCACACAAACGCATATAAGCCAGTAGATGTTTCAATCTCAGAAAACTGCCCAGTATTACATAAAAGAATAATAGAAAAATAACAATAACTAGTGGTTACACTATAGATAGATAGATAGATAGATAGATAGATAGATAGATAGATAGATAGATAGATAGATAGATAGATAGATAGATAGATAGATAGATAGATAGATAGATAGATAGATAGATAGATAGATAGATAGATAGATAGATAGATAGACAGACAGACACAGACAGACAGACAGACAGATATGCCTAAACATACATAGTAAAACATTCTATTAAAACAGAACAGCAATTTATACAATATCTAATCGACACTACACTGCACTGTGTACTAGAACTTTTTTGTTACACTAGAGGAGGCAGCTTGATCCAAAACAGTGCCCACTTACTATATTAGCTCATATAAATCATTGGCATTTGTGATCATAGGACATTTATTGACCATAGAGGCATTTAGAAAAGATGACATATCCAGACATAAGCAGCACTTTCACATTAAAGTAGTGCAGCTGTAATATAAGGCCAGGTTACAACACTTCCTTCACTGTAACACAAAAACCTTTGAATGTATCAGTGGACAGAAACCTTTCATTAACAGAGCTATAACTGCATAAACATTGTCCTCTGTCATGCTGGGAAGTTTTTAAAAATGACAAATGAGAGAAAAGTGAGATCAGACAATAACATTTCCGAAGAGCGGTCTACATTTGAAATGTTGACTGTGTTAAACTGAACATGCAGCAGTGAACACTATGTTCATCCATATTATGTTTTACTTTCGTTTGTGTTGACCTGTACCCCAGAGACCCAGGTTGGAATTGATTCCCAGTTTTATTAGAGATATACACTAATTAATAATATTGCTAAATAATTTGTTACAAATGAACAAATTCGCCCTGCGCTGAACTGGCGAAATGTCCAGGGTGTATACCACCTTCACCTGTAAGTAGCTGGGATAGGCTCCAAGTGACCCCCATGACCCTAGGATAAAGCAGGTTCAGAGAATGAATGATTGTAAAAATTCATCATTTATAGTGCCTGCGACCATGTTTGTGCTGGTGGTCCTTGAGGCAAAACAAATGCAAGCATGCTCCTTCAAATCAAACTAAAAAAAATATTGAAGTTTCTTTACTCTGTAACAGTTGTTGAATATCTTTTTCTGTGCTTGGCTCCAGAAAGAGCAGATGTCTTCTTTTTTTTTAAAGTAATTAATTATAAACCACACATTTCTTGAACAGAGAATGATCTGACTGTTGGCCTAGAGTTGGAGTTCCTTAACCCTGTAAAGCCTGAACTATTAAATCATTAACAGAAAATTCCAGTTCTTTGAAACTGGAGCCTTTATTGGTCCTTCTGAACAACCCAAAAAATTTTCTATGTATGAGTTTCAATTTTAAATCATATTTGATACTTTGGGTCTCAATACTCAAATATTGTTATTTTTGAACAAACAACAACATAATATAACACAAACATGTCTAACAAATTGGTAATTCCTTTTCAAAACTGGCAAAGTTCTTCCTCCTTCCTCATTAATGACAGTCTTGTAGTGTCACTGGAAAGGCCTCTGGTGAATGAATTCCTCCCCCCGGTGGATTATCTGTGTATTGCATGTATCTAATTGTATACATCAGGTTTTTCAAGAAAAAAAAAAACATTGATCATGTAGAAGGCTTCAAAACTCGAGTATCAAATATGATACGTTTGGCGTTATAGGGTTAACATGTTAGATTTATGTTATGTTCATGTTAGATTTTAGATCCTCTTTTCAATATATCAGCATCAATGCCTTAAAACACACATTCAAATGCTTCTGTGTTTAGTAGACAAAGTACCTGCAGTCTGGATCAGAGTTAGTGGACTCAGGATCCCCATGGGGCCTAAATGTTGTATCATCTCTATTTTTACTCACCACAAGCGCAGACCAGGAAAGTCCATTTCTGATTTCATGGTAGTTACAGAATCTACAGACTGATATCACTTTGCAGCAATTCACCTTATTTTTTCTAAATTTTACTGTAGGTGTTTTATGGTCTGTTGGTGAAGTAACACTGTGAGTGCAAGATACATTTTGTCCCCTCTGGAAATAAAAATAATCAGCATAGGTAGGTATACACAGTATATCCGTGCCTCTCCCCCTTTATCCCCTCTGGCCAGATGTGCTCAGCCGTGTAGACACAGTTATCTGTAAGGTGGATAATCAATTCAGCCAAAATCTAAACTTTGCACCTGACAATTATTTAGCATTGCTTTACTATTACGTAATCACCCCATGGTACTTTGCAGTTAAAGATAAAAATGTCAATTAATTAGTCGTACTGGAACACATAAATTCTGGGATGTCGTTTCCAGACGATTGGGTAACTTTTTCATCCAGCACCACAATTCATTTTGTCCCTGAGAAGCTGGCGACCCACACTCCCTGTCTGTGGGTAAAAGGTTTCCATTTGAGAATTTATTGGCATGGAAAGGCAATGCATTTTTAATAGGAAATGGATATGGCTGATGTGCTGCTAATAGCATGTGTAATACCATGTGCAATGCTGCCAGTAGTTTGTCTTTCTACCCGATACTCAGCATCGTTGAAAGTGAAGAGAATCATTTCGGTCACATCAGTCACAGACGTCTCTGCTTCACATGCTTTATATTTTTACGACAGCTCCATCTCCCAACTCTATTACTTACTCTTCTTGGCTCATTTTTTGGACTTTAGATTAGAGGCGACACGGTGGTGCAGTGGATAATACCGTCACCTCACAGCAAGAAAGTCCTGGGTTTGATTCCAACCAGGAACCTTTCTGTGTGGAATTTGCATGTTCTCCATGTGTCTGCGTGGGTTCTCTCCGGGTACTCTGCCCATATGTGTGAGAGTCATTGGTTGTTCATCTCTATGTGTAAGCCCTGTGATGAACTGGCGAGGGTGAACCCCGCCTTCCCCCATAAGTATCTGGGATAGGCTCCAGCACCCCCTGCAACTCTAGTGAGGAGAGATGAATGAATGAATGTTAAAATATCATATAACATTTTGTTTGACAAATAAGCTCAGAACTGCTGCTTCATAAATGCAGGCATCAAAAACACAGGTGCTTTATGTGCTTTTTGGTTTCAAGGACATTTGAAAGAAAAAAAGAAGAAGCAGAGGTTAAACTTGCTCTTTGCTTTGTCTGATGAATGATTCTGATCTAATGACTGAGCTGAAACATGTAGGCATTAAGGCCATTTATTAAAGGCTTTTTAAAGCAACAAGCACAGGTTCTTTGCTTGTTTATTGCTCACAAAGCAAAGTACAAGTGTGCATTTGCTCCCGCCTTTTTTTGGTCTCATACACTGTAGCAGCGTTTCTGCACAACCAGCTACTTGATGAATTAAATGTGTAAAAAATACTTTTGAATATCCCTGCATATGCAGTGGTGACAGTTACATAATGGACATTTTATGTGAAACTTTTCTTGAATAAGTTTTCATGGAAAATTTAATACATCACATTAACTTTGACAGAAGTATTTTTTTATGTTGACATTTCAGACTTCAAAATCCCCAATTCCTGCTAAGTGAAAAACTGGATAAACTGATCATTTTGTTATGTGTAAACTGAGAATGACTCACTGTCAAACATCGTTCATTGTAAACTTCTTGCTGCACTGACAGCAATTAACAGAAATATCTCTTAAGTCTTGCATAATTAGACCCATCATTTCTCTGCTAGTTCCGTGCCAGTGCGGCAGACAGTTCTTGGTTAATCCACTCATACTGGGTTCCAAAAAATCAGACTTACCTTGTGTAGTGCTGAGTGCAGTAAGCAGCAACAGTGTTTTCCAAGGGTTTGCAGGTGAATGTGTTTTGGTGGGAGATTTTTCAGGTTACAAAGCAAGCCAAGCTGTTAAAATGATTGAATGCCCACAATAGAAAACATCCCATTAAAAACGTGTAGCTGTAGCAGAAAGGAAGAGAATGCCAACTGAAATAATAGGATTATGGACAAAAGCAGCTGCATCACTAACATTTCTGAGGCAAGAAGTTTAGATATCTTGTCCCAAACTTGGTGTATTTTTGGCCAAGCCGATCAATAAGAGACGATGATGGATGACAGAGTAACAAACATGTAAACCAGAAAAGCACTTGGAGAGCGCAGACCTCCGCCAAGGCAGACACCCCCCCCCCCCCCCAATCACCACCAAAATGTAATCATTTGTTCCTTGTGCCAGTATCAACATTTCCTGAAAATTTCATCAAAATCCATTGTAACTTTTTTTAGTGATCCTGCTAACAGACAAACCCCAATGAAAACATAATCGCTGCCGTTCCTTGGCAGAGGTAAAGATCCACAAATAAATGTGCCACAGTGAAATAGTGATCCCAGTCCACTACAGAGCAGAGCCAATGTGCCTCGTATTACAAAGTAGATTGGACTGATCCCAGGAAATTGTGTTGTATGTCTTATGGCATTTGACGTGCTGTATGTACGCATTTTCATCCTTTTGTGTGTTATTCAACACCATTTGATCACATGTCAATGTATGCCAAGCTCTCCGGTTTATATATCCATAACCTCAAACCCTAACCCTAACCCCAACCCTAACCCTAAATCTAACCATAATCCTAACCCTAACCTTAAACCTAACCCTAAACCTAAACCTAACCCTAACCCTGACCGCTAATCATGTGGTATTTGACACGGCTTGCACATACACATGGAAAGCTTATATAATGTGTACTGATAACGCATTGATTAAAAATAGCGTGTTATCTGTACGCAATTCATGATGTCACATTGCACAAAGACAAGTTGTGGGAAGTGTCTGGTTTTACCTCATATTTTTCTTCACATATTTGTTTGTTGACATGTGTAGGACACGTTTTGCTCATGTAGGTTCAGGCTCCTCACTGAGTGGTGCATGATGGGATGGCAGGCAATCAAATGAACATCTTGAAAAGTTTATGGATTGTTTTATTTGGTTGATTTAACATCTGGATGGGGAGGAACAATTGACAAACAATGGCATACTGGCTAATGATGGCATATTTACAACAGAGCGTTCCAAAGGCACATCCCGTCCAGCTGTGGCCCATTGGACCATTTTTGAAAAAAAAAAAAAAAAAAACATCGCATACAGACAATGGTGAGAGACACTTTTTTATGCCATTTAATTTCTGTCACCATTTACACATATGATTTTTGTCAGATTAAAGGATAATGTTACCAGTCAAGACAGTCACAGTTTGTGGGAAAACTGTTGATTCAGAATGTGAAAATAAATAAATAGAAAGTCTAAACACTTGGCAGAAATGACATCCTCATAACTGTCTCCCTCCGCAATCTGTTCAGAGTCTCTGAAGATTTCGCTGCAGCTTCAACATGAACTTGGCGTGATTTCCACTTCTCTTAATACTTTTTCACGTCCCTTTTAAAGAATAAGGTGAAATTTGCTGCTATAAGTGATATGCATCTAGAGCAATGAGACATTCAGTCCACTGAACTGTTTCACAGTGAACCAGATATTATTTCACTATCTTTACTAAAAATTGAGACTTTCTTCCATCCATCCATCCATCCATCCATCTTCTTCCTCTTGTCCGGGCTGTGTTGGCAGGAGTCTAAGTAAAGTGGTCCAGACTTCCCTGGATCTCATCCACCCAACTGTGTTTTTTTACATTGATTTTATTGTCATTTTTGTTTTTCATTCAACAGAACAGTGTCTTCAAAGACTAGACACACAACAAAACATGCACAACAGCTCTTACATGAGAAATGAAAACATACCATAATGTAATACAGGAGGTGGTAGGTCAGACTTACAGTGTACAGAACTCACATTTATTGATACCATTCAACTGCATAACAGTCCTTTTAACAGGGTGGAGAGGTCCAGTCTGGTATAGTCCAAAAATGGACGCTACACTCTGTAGAAACTGATCTACACTGTCATGTATAATATTGGTAAGATACACTAGGGCAGAGGTTCTCAATCTTTTTCTGTCGGGCTCCACTTTGGAGGACGAAAAATCTCCAGGCCCCCCTCAACCCCAATAACATTGCAACAGCGGTGCAATTATAACTTTTACTGAAAGAAAAATCAATATCATAACAATACTTTTTGGTTTTCCTTGAATATTTCGTTGTGCAAATTTAAATTAACTTAGATTTTTGCTTGAACAGTACAAATAAACTCAACATGACTGCTCCCTGAGACAATATTTTTCCAAATAAAAATAGGAAATGCGACTATGACAATAAAGTTACTTTTTTTAGAACAACAAACAAATTTTAGTAACAAAGATGAACATTTTAACAATATCAGTGGCTGCAATGAGCCCGTTTCCATTGGACATCTGAGAACATTAAAGTACAAACTGTACAAAAACAGAAACATTGCACATTTTTTTCTTTTCCAGTCAAATCCTTGTCAATTTTCCAAACCTAAACTCTTTGTCTAGTCTAGTGACAGGTCACCATGGCAGTAGATTTGTTTTTTGTACGTCCCTAAAATGAGTCCAGGGTGCTCCATCACTAAAACATTAGTTCCACCTGCTACATGTTCTAAATAGAAAAAAAAAAAAAAACACCCAGGAGTGATCCCATGCCCCCCTGGCAAGCCTTTGTACCCCCCTGGGGGACCTGCCCCACAGTTTGAGAAACACTGCGCCAACCACGGACAGAAGGAGTCTTGTCATTGGCCCACTGCAAAATAATATTTTTCCTAGCTGCAAACGTTACAATATTTTGCAGTTTTTTTTGCCAGCTGCTGTTTTCACATATACACTCAACAAAAATATAAACGCACCACTTTTGTTTTTGCTCCCATTTTTCATGAGCTGAACTCAAAGATCTAAAACTTTTTCTGTGTACACACAAGGTTTATTTCTCTCAAATATTGTTTACAAATCTGTCTAAATTTGTGTTAGTGAACACTTCTTCTTTGCTGAGATAATCCATCCACCTCACAGGTGTGGCATATCAAGATGCTGATTAGACAGCATGATTTTTGCACAGGTGTGCCTTAGGCTGGCCACAATAAAAGGCCACTCCAAAATGTGCAGTTTCATCACACAGCACAATACCACAGATGTCACAAGTTTTGAGGGAATATGCACTGGTCATGCTGACTTCAGGAATCTCCACCAGACCTTTTGCCTGTGAATTGAATGTTCATTTCTCTACCATAAGCCATCTCCAAAGGTGTTTCAGAGAATTCATGAAGAAGACTGTGCGAGGAAAATGGTGGTCACACCAAATACTGACTGGTTTTCTGACCCCCCTGGACCACCCAATACAGTAAAACTGCACATTTTAGAGTGGCCTTTTATTGTGGCCAGCCTAAGTCACACCTGTGCAATAATCCTGCTGTCTAATCGGCATCTTGATATGCCACACCTGTGAGGTGGATGGATTATCTCAGCAAAGGACAAAGGAGAAGTGCTCACTAACACAGATTTAGACAAATTTATGAACAATATTTGAGAGAAATAGGCCTTTTGTGTACATAGAAAAAGTTTTAGATCTTTGAGTTCAGCTCATGAAAAATGGGAGCAAAAACAAAAGTGGTGCGTTTATATTTTTGTTCAGTGTACTTGGAAGACCCAGAATCAGGGACATGGGGTCCACCCAAGTATGTGAACTACCCCGGAGGACTCAGCCTGAGTGATGGGTGAGTCCTCCTCCAAGTCCCAAGACTCACCTTCCACTGCAGAAGGTGTGAAGGCAGGGTTGAAGTATTCCTTTCTTGAGCTGTAAAACTATCTTTTCAATTGACAAACATCATATGTCAGTGGTGATAAATTTTAAATTGGATGAAGCACATATGTCTGAACAAATAAATAAATAAATAAATAAAACAAATAAACAAGGCAGCAAATAAATGAAGTTATACAACAAATCATATACTTTCCCAAAGTATTTCTTATTTTTTTTAACCCCTTAATGTCGACCATCACATATTTGCATCCATTAGCCAAGATAGTGTATGTATTCCCCCAATGCCGGTTCAGGCATATTTGACAGGTACCTAATTCAGTGGTGTATGATGGGATGGCAACCTTTGGTAAGCACTTACTGACCATTATGCCGCAAATTTGCACCATACCCACATTTCCATTTATTTTATGTGCTACAGTCTAATTAACAATTTTTGTTTAACTTAGCATCTGCTTGAAAACAAAAACACAAGAAATTCATTTTTTAATACATTATATTATTTTATTATTATTATTATTATTATTATTATTATTATTATTAATATTATTATTATATTAGTTTATTTTATTACATTATACGTTATATTTATTTCTATGTATTATTTCAGGCGTTAAGGGGTTAAATATGGTTTTCACTTCACCAAACGGTGGAGTGCTTGCTGATCTTTGTAACCGTTCAACAGAGACCTTTAATGCGTTTCTAAACTCAAGATAACGAACCAAAATATTCATCCCTTACAAAATGTGGAAAGAGTATAAAGTTCCAGTTCATCCATGTGATTTGTGTGGAGTCAAATAGGGGGGAGATGTAATTTAAAATGATAGGTAGGGGAACATATATTCTTTTATTTTCCTTTCACATGCAGACATTAAATATGGATTGTATTTTTTTCCCAGACATCTCTTTTTTCTCTACCACCAAGCTGCAAAATGTAAGTAAACAGCAGTTTTAATGACATGCACGGCAACTTTTCCCAGCTTTGCAGAAAGTACAATGAAAAAGTATTTTTTGAGAGGTTTTATTTGTGCAGACCTAATTTGAGCCAAGCTTAATGTGTTGTCTGCTCCTGTTGTTCCCAGCAGTTAAATTAGCACAAGTAATAAGATGATCGAAGCCTGTTTATTGCAATCACTTAGTCTTAATGACTGTGTTTGTTCATGGTCTGTGATTGAATGCACCTTTTATTCCATTACTAGTCTCCCTCACACCCACAGGACAACAAAAAAGCTGCTGATATAACACCTGAACTTCAAGGTTTCTTTCAGTGTTTTCCTCATTTCTTTTACTTTCCTTCTTGCACACATTCACATTTTCTTTCACTTTGTCTCAGTTCTGGGTCTCAGTTCGCCCATACAGCACCTCAGTCAATTTGTCTAGATCCAGCTAATGGAAGCCAAAGGGAGACAAAATGATGCCATCATCAAACATGGTTTATGTAACCATCATGCTTCTGTGTTGTTTGTTGTGCTGCAGCCTCCCCTCTGGCATCATATGTCTCTCGTTCCCTCTAGTTCCCTCCATGATCCATAACAGTGCAATAAGCTCACATTGATTTTATCTGCAAATATGTCAAGTAGCACATGACAGTGGCGCCATGTTTGCAACAAGACCAGAAGGTATATATTTATACTTAAAATAGATAGTTTTTACACTTTGATGTGGTGTTGAAAGTTTTTACTGGGAAACTTTGACTTTGTCCTCCAGTCTTTGTACTGTACTAGCAGGTTAGACTACTGGAACAGCCTGCACACTGGACTCTCTAAATGAGCTGTAAGGCAGCTGTAGTACATCCAGAATGCTGCTGCTCGGGTCCTGACTAGAACCAGGAAGTATGACCATATTACTGCTCATGTAGAAGTCTCTCCATGGTCTAGCACAGTGTTTTTCAACCTTGGGGTCAGGACCCCACGTGGGGTAACCTGAAATTCAAATGGGGTCACCTGAAATTTCTAGTAATTGATAAAAATAAAAATACAAACTTACTAATTAAAAAGATATGGTGAGTTGAGAGAGACAATCACAATCCATAAACCTTTGCAGAGGTCTGTGCTCTCCGAGTGCTTTTCTAGTTGATTATATTTTATTTGTGTGTTTTTAACTTGTTTCTTTTTCTTTTTTGTAAAGCACTGTGAATTGCCCTGTGTATGAATTGTGTTGTACAAATATATTTGCCTTGCCTTACTCTACTTTTTGAAGATCTCAGTCTTGTCTCAGTTTCACTTTCTTGGTCTCAAACAAAAAGGATTCATGATGTTAATCCAGACCACAGCTGTAGGGATATCTCTATATTACATCATTCAAACATTTCTTGAAGGTGTAAAATTTTACATCAGTTTCTAATTCAGATTTCCACAGGCTACTTCAGTCTACCCTTCAACACCATGGTCTTATCTAAACCTCGATACCCCCTGGTCTTCATTGTGACTTGATCTCCGTTTAGGAGGTCTTGTATTATTCTCCACAGCTGGGTTTTCCCTTCTTTACAGAGACCTTTCTCTTCTAAGATATTTTTACTTCTGCACATGAAATGATTGTGATAATGTGATTTGTTCTTGATAGATGAAGTGTAACTGGGACTGGGTATGTAATCATTACACCCGGTCAAAGATCATTACTGATGTGTAGAAACAGGAATAAAAAGAGGAATGTGGCTAAAAACTAAATTATCCCAACTTTATGGGCAAGTGAGTATTCATAACAAAGTGCTTAAATTCTATATTCCTGTTCTCTTTATCAGCTAAACACAAACATTAACCCATAAAGACTCAGTGCTGCTTTGGTGGCAGTTCCCAAATTATTTTTTCTCTCTATTTAACCTTTCTTAAGTGATTTATCACCATTTATTATAATATTATCCTCTGTATTTAATGTTTTTTCATGATTGTGACAAAATTTTTCTTTGTGAGGCCTAAATGTAAAAACAGGATGGACTCAGCTGCTGCTTCTTAGATGGTGATAAAGATGTAATTGGAGTGTCTCCTGGAAAATAACGGTGCTGGCCTTTAGAAATTCATAAAGCAGCCTGCTATCCTTAGAGGCAGACGCAGTTTCTCAAGGTGCTGCTCCATCAATATACAGTCGCTGGCAGTCATTTATTTTTCGCTCATTAGTAAAGCAACAGTGTGAGATGTCGAGGTGCAGTAAATAGAGACAGAAGATGACAAAGGCTGGGACTAATAGAGGGGAGTCACTGGAAGAACATCAAGAGAGTCACATTCTATATTTAAGTGTTTCTGTTGGTGGTGTCATATGCAAATGAACAACACATGGGAAATCTGATCAAAGGGCAGATTTTTCTTCGGGAACCCAGAGACAGAATTACAATGACCAACTTATAGAACCGACCTCATATGGTAAAACATGCAAAGAGTTCTGATAATTATAAATGATCACCTTCATCACTACATTTATTTAACTCTTTAACCCCTAATATGTCTGTGGTGAGTGTTCTGAATCTGAATGTATGATTTATTAAAAATATTCCTTAAAATTCAATAGGATTAAAACCTCTGGAATATATATATGTCACAGTAGAGATTGAAATCCAGTAGGATTCCTAATCCTACTAGGACAGATAGTAATTGGAGTTTGTCTTAGGACAAACTGAAATTACTATCTGTCCTAGTAGGATTCCTAATCCTACTAGGACAGATAGTAATTTTAGTAAGACATTAGGATCTGAAGATTGGAATTCCAATCTGTCCTAGGAGAATTTACAATCCTACTAGGACAGATTGCAATTCTATTTGGAAGTAGGATCTGAAGATTGGAATTTCAAATCCTACAAGACATTAGGATCTGAAGATTGGAATTCCAATCTGTCCTAGGAGAATTTACAATCCTACTAGGACAGATTGCAATTCTATTTGGAAGTGGGATCTGAAGATTGGAATTTTGGAATTTCAGTCTGTCCTACGATTTCGCCATCACTATTCCAGCTGAATTATTTTCATATCTTAGATACAGTATATGGCCCTTAGGTCAATACACATTGTAACCAGGATGCCAACCGTCCTATCTGGTCCAACCTTATTCAATGGCCGTTTGTAACTGTCACTGGTATGTAAATGAGACACATTTGTATTCAGAAATCGGTAGAATTTGAAAAACGTACCTGTAAACAATCCGTTAAATCCTACTAGGACAGATAGAAATTTTAGTTTGTCCTAGGACAAACTGAAATCCTACAAGAAATTAGGATCTGAAGATTGGAATTCCAATCTGTCCTAGGAGAATTTACAATCCTACTAGGACAGATTGTAATTCTATTTGGAAGCAGAATTCTTATATTTTTTGCCGTAGGACAGACTGAAATTCCAATCTTCAGATCCCACTTCCAAATAGAATTACAATCTGTCCTAGTAGGATTGCAAATTCTCCTAGGACAGATTGGAATTCCAATCTTCAGATCCTAATTTCTTGTAGGATTTCAGTTTGTCCTAGGACAAACTAAAATTCCTATCTGTCCTAGTAGGATTACGAATCCTACTGGATTTCAATCTCTACTGTGACATATATATATATGTAAGTAAACACAAGCTGAGTTTAGAAAGGCTTCAAATGACTATACATTTATCTAATCTCACTAATCTGGCAACTGTTTTACTATACAGTTGGATTGAAATGGAAAACATCAGAGGTGTCAAACATGTGGCCCATGGGCCTAAACCGGCCCTCCAATGAGTCCAGTCTGGCCCACGGGACGAATTTGCAAAGTGCTAAAGTTACATTCAAGATGTTAACACTTGTTTTAGTTTAAGTTCCACATGGAGAACAATGTGATCTAAAGTAAAATAATAGCATAAAAATCTATAAATAATAGCTCCAAATTTTCTTAATGTGAAAAAGTAAGATTACCTTATGAAAATATTTGCATTTGCAAACCATCCTTTAACAGTACAATGTGAATAACCTGAACAAATATGAACAACCTGAAATGTCTAAAGAAAGTAAACTGCCATTTTAACAGTATTCTGCCTGTTACTAAATGTTTTGTACCTTTGTAGATCTGAACTGTAATGCACATGTTGAGGCATAAGACTGTTAAAATTGCATTTATTTTTCTCAAGAAATTTCAGTTTTTCTGTTCATTCACAATTTTTTTGTGAATGAATAGCTTGTTAATGTAAATATTTTCAGAATTTCTAAGTTAAGTCATTCATAAGTAATTTTTTTTTTTGCACTAAAAGAGGAAAAATTTGGACTTGTCTTTTTTTTTTATAGGCTATTATGTAATTATTTTACTGGTCCAGCCCATTGGAGATCAAATTGAGCTGAATGTGGAACCTGAAAGAAAATGAGTTTGACCCCCCTGGACTACACAAATGATACTTAACCTGCAGGGTTTAACGTAGTGCTGTACATTAAACTATAAACATAGTAAATAGTAGTAGTAGAAGCTGTCCGAATAAACTTAAATACAGTCATGGAAAAAAAATTATTAGACCACCTAAAGTCATCAAAAACTGTGGTTATGCAATCAAGTACTGTTATGGCTAAAATAATGAAGAAACCACAACTTCAGGATGGTCTCAGGGAATCGCCCCCATTTTTTATTCAACAGAGGTTTTAAACAGGGCTGATCTGACATCACTGTTACCATGAAAGGAACCAACCATCTGATGCATACAAGATAGACTCTTTTGCCAAATTTAATGTTATGTTATTAATGACTCTGTTTTGAACACGGTGAGAACATCCTCTCCTTTCCACTCCCACAACAAATTTCTCCACTCGGTGCCAAGTCACTGGAAACTGGACACACACAATTTACTAGAAGTTACTCAACTTCATGAAATAAGATCCTCATACTAAACATTTTCCCCGATTTTCCCCGCTTTGTGGGATTCCTATCCCACAACAAAAGTAATCCAAATTAGTAATCTTATCTAAATCTTTTTCAATGCAAGTAAGGACAAAAAACCCGACAGGTGTTATTATCAGGAAAATTCCCTTACGACTGGTCTAATAATTTTTTCTGCCACTGTATAAATATATCCATCAGTAAAATGCTACAAAAACACACTGACATATTTAGCTTAAGGAGTACTTTTACTTTTAGTGTAGTATTTTCCAGTGGTGTATTTGTTGGGTGTGTGAATACTAACACAAAGGTGGACTAGACAAATGTCTTGCTAAATGTGTACACTGACTGCTAAATGTGTTACACGTTTGACATCTGAGGTCCTTTCCTGAATGAATGCCATAAACATGCATCATTGAAGACTGAAGTCAGGTACTTCTCCTTCCTTTCTCCAAGGATGTTTCTAGACAGGTGATAAGTGCTGCTCCTCTACAAGCCTGCAACTGTGGATGACCCAATGAGTGAATACTTGTGTGAGAAAAATAAACCAGGCTTCATTCAAACTTTGACTATGCATAAGAGCTTTTCTTTTACTACATGCATATCTTGTATCTTATTGTGTAGCCAAGAAGCAACTACCAGGACTTAAGAGGTACGTAAACCTGTCAGAATGACAGTAAGACTTCAACTGTTCTCTCAGATTCTCTTTCTCACACTTTACCTTGAATCTGCTGCAACAAAAAAATAACCATCACAGGTCAATTTCATATCTATCCGATATCTTTACAATTGCCGGGTAGAGTGGGATATAAAAGATCAGTCTTTTTCGTATTTGGTGTTTTGTCTCCTCACTTTCAGAGTTGTGAAATTAAAATTCATTCATTTCCAATTTCCATGTATTTTAAGGTCATATCCTTTTGTGAATAAATATTTAATCAATTTTCTGTTGTTTCTGAGTAAAGAAGGATTTTTCTGACCAATGGATGATATATAATTTTTACTGAATATTCTGTGATTTGTTTCATTTGGTCTTTGAGGACATGTTAAAAGCTGAATCGCTGCACTCACCAGTCCATTCTGCATCCACTCCCTTCCTTCTAATTCAATTCAGTTTCAACTGAATGAAATGTATTGACATTATAGTTCTTAGACAGTATTGTCTCGGCAGAGGAGTACAGCATAATGTCTCTCTGTTTGACTTCCCCACTGTCTCATCTTGCTTTCTTCCACTTTAATATAATTTAACAAAATTCATATCACTTCATTGTGGTGTGTGCTAGATGCTGTATAAACAGTTTTACCAACCTGGCAATGATGATTGATCAATAATAAAAAGGTTGCTCTCATTCTGTCTCCCACTAAATTCAATTAGCTCGGTTGGTATGATTAAGTTATGAATAATATCAATTGTTAATTCATAAAATGTTCTGTCCTTCTCTCTGAGTGTGATTGAGCCGGGACAAGGACCAAAGCCTGAAAGTGAACAAAGGCAGAATCCTTTCAGAGTCTAATATCGCCACTAGATGCTACCTCCATAAACCTTTTTTTTAAAAATTTATTTGGACCTTCTAATAAATGCTCAGTCTATTGATTTCCAAACTACCTCACTGAGTTTAAATAGAAGTCTTTGACCTGATTGACAGCTCTCTACTTGCTGAAACAGATGGATGAAACTTATTTTAACAGGATGAAATATACTAGCACGTTGACCCGTGGGGATCCACGGGTTCTAGATGAGGTCGTTTTTATGCTGTTGTGTATTCATGCATGCTGTTCCACATTTGTCCAGCAGTCACCACCAAAGCATAGCAACGTGAGTGTAAGGCTAATGTATCCCACAATTACTAATATTTCCCAAAATACTGGTCCTATCAACTTGCCATTTTTGCTAGTCTGTTCCTTGACCAAAAACACATACATATGACAAACTGCAGCAGTCAGTTTTTTCCGGATCTTGTGTGATTTTGTGTGTACATGCACGCACACAGAGATCACTTGGCTTTTATGAAATAGATTATACAATCACATAATTATATTAATTAGAGTTGGCTGTGGCACAGTTGGTAGAGTGGGTTGTCCAGTGACCAAAGGGTTGGTGGTTTGAATCCTGGCTCCAACTGTCCACATGTTGAAGTGTCCTTGGGCAAGACACTGAACCTTAAATTGCTTCCAGTAGGGTCTGGCAGTGCCTTGTATGGCAGCAGCTGCCAAATGGTGTGTGATGGATGAATGTGAGGCCTTGTAAAGCGCTTTGGACACCACATGTATAAGTGCAGTCCATTTACCATATATTGTCTATTTGATTAAGTTTACCATTTCACTGTATGAGTGCTAGGGCCAGCATTTTTGTTTTTTTATTTTGGTTTATTGTCCACAAGGGAAAAATAACAAAACTAAATTCTTGACAGTTTCAACATGTCATGCCCTGGATGTGTTTCATTATCTTGCTGAAACATCCAGTTTTGACCTTGATTAAACAGTGCATGTGCAGAAGTGAGAGCATATGGGTTTGGAGAATGGAACAATATAAAGTTCAGTGACTTAAGAGTACGTCTTAATGCAAAATATCACAAATGCATGGGGTATCCAAAAACCTTTTTCCACCACTTTGTTTCCTGTAAGGCAGAAATTCACAAGATTTTATATGGATCGCAAAACCAATTTGCATTTCATGAATTTCAAAAAACCTTTCAGTAAGAAGCATGTGTTTGAATGCGTATTGAACGTAACACTAAACCTTGGAAAAAACATGATAGTTAACTCTTACCACCATTTGCATTATGTTATCTCACATACAGCCTTGAATATGCAAAATAAGTTTCCCATTTTACCAATGAGAGTGAAAAATGACTGGATACAGTGAGTGTGTCTTTCAGTGATGGGTTGAATGCTATAAATATCTATGGCAGTGTTTTTCAGCCTTGAGGTCAGGACCCCACGTGGGGTCGCCTAGAATTCAAATGGAGTCACCGGAAATTTCTAGTAATTGCTAAAAAACAAACAAACAAACAAAAAAAACCTAATTTACTAATATAAAATATATATACGGTGAGTTGAGAGAGACAATCATGATCCATAAAAGACATGACAAACTCTGAAGCTGAAACTGAAGCACTGTGGTTCTGTTTATCTTTCAAATGTTCATTGTGGTCAGTTTCAGATGCTGCAGCTCTTTCATAATTCATAGTTTGAGTTCTTGTTTGTTCAGTATTAATTGTCAGCCTTATAAAGCCAAGCTGGACTGACTGTACATATCCTGACCAAGGAAAATCAAATTCTCACTTTGTGCAGTAATCTACACCTGGCTTTTCTGCCTCCATCCATAATAATATACATTATATAGACTAAATGTCATCTAAAATTAACATTTATCTACAACATAATATAGCAAAGGATTACATGATCAAAAACAAATTAATTTTAGCACAAAAAAAAAAAGTCTCTCTTTCAAATGTCCGGGGTTGCAAGAAGTTTGTGATGTTGAAATGGGGACACAAGCCAAAAAAGGTTGGGAACCACTGACCTGTGGTCTAGAAATAAGTCCTGGGGAAGACACAGTGGCAGAGGCACATGTCTGCATTCCTGAAGAAGACAGAAGGAGATAATAAACTGTGCTGTACTTAGGATTAGGGCTACAGAATAAAGAAAAACTGAGATGGCAAATCACAATTGCTTAAATTTGTTTATCATATATTAAGTATTTAACATATTGTAGCATGTTTGCGGCATTGCATTGTGGGTATTTAGCATGCTGTTGGATTATATGTTATTTTTATGTGCAGGGGTTTAGCAGGGTTGTGGTGTTAGTGTGAATTTGGGTTAATGTGTGCATGGCAATTTATTATTTGTTTTTGTATTTAGTTTACCGGCCGACAGGCTGTAAGCTATTGTCGTCGTCTGTCATCATCTCTCGTCCATTACAGAATTTTAATCGTCTTCTTCTCTGAAACTACAATTCCGATTGACTTCAAACTTGGTATACAGCTTCTTTATGATGATGTCAACACAAGGTATTGAAATTATTTCCATCTGGATCTGATTCTGGATTTGGTGCGACTTTGAAAAATTTCCCCATTATAAGAGATAGGAAGTGGATGGATGCAATAACTCAGTAAATATAAATGATATCCAGTGTAAATTTCTACAGTCCAGTCCTGATGGGGAGATGACCAAAACACAATGGCCCCATGCTGATCAGGATCTTCTGGATCCAGGAACGTACAGAAAATTTAACATGGGCTCCTATGGGGAAAACATTTCAATCGTCTTCTTCTCCCAAACTACAGTTCTTATTGACTTCAAACTTGGTATACAGCTTCTTTATGGTGATGTCAACACAAGGTATTAAAATTATTTCAATCCGGATCTGATTCTGGATTTGGTGTGACTTTGAAAAATTTTCCCATTATAAGAGATAGGAAGTGGATTGATCCAATAAATCAGTAAGTATCAATGATATCAAGTTGGAATTTGAATTTTTTACAGATCTGTTTGGAATATGACCAAAACATGGGCTATTTCTGTAATATAATAAATACACATAATTGGGTGATAATAAATGGCGTCTGGATACATTTCCCAAAGCTTTTCATTTGGCCGATAAGCTACAGGGCCATTGGTCCTATTTTTTTGTTGAGGCGCACCATAAGTGAAAGTCATAGGTTGAACAATGCCTTTCCTGTTCATTTTTTAAAGCAATTGATGTATTCATTGCAAATCTTAACTATCTCCTAAGAGGAAGTGCATTATGTGTTGTTGAATTAACACTGTGCTATCTCCCTACTAATTCTTCATTCACGCCTAAGTAATAACATGTTAACTGTTTAGAATACTACGACTGATAAGAAAAGGCACAGCTTTGCTTTTCAAATTATTATACATGAGGCTTATATTGTGGATAAGATCAAGATGCTTTGTCACGAGCAACAGGAAATTAAACTAAATTGAATTAATAACTAAGTCAGCAAAAATGCACTGCTTATAATGAGTAGGAAAGGTGTCTTGTAAAACTGTACAGATCGGTCCAGTTCTTTCAACAGGTAAATGTTGCACCAAATAAAATACCAGACATAATACAAGGCTATCGACAGCACATTCACAGTCTATGTCTGGATTTGACAAGCATTCAGTCCTGCAAACGCGTGGAGTTTTTCTATTTGTCCAGACTCTTTTTGGATTGTGTTGCCTGGTAACGTTGCTCAGCGGAATTCCAGGAAATGTAGTTCAATGACCTCTTCATCCGCTTACCGAAGAACTCAAGCGTCATAACCTTCAACTACAATACCCATAATGCAAATCTAAGATGTGCCCGCCCCTTTTGAGCACATGACTTCCGGTTTTCCAGTGAACCACAATAACCGCTACATTAGCTGTGTCAACGGAGGAATATTCGTGTAGTCAGTCCTTTTTCTGGCATTTTTTTAGTCTGTCTTTTTTCTGTAAGAGTGTGTTACTGTATTTAACATGAAACTGCAGTGTATAGTCGTCGTTGTGTGTCTCGGAGTGGGCGCTTTGGCCGGTAAATATTCGCGGGAGGTGAACGAGGCCAAACCTGCTGGTAAAGATGGACAGACGGTGGAGTTCAGGATAGCCAAACTGAACCAGGTGTGGGAGAAGGCTCAGAGGGTACGTATGAGAAAAGAACACTGAAAGGAAGCTCAGCTCAGACAGTAGCACTGGCCGTTTGTCAGCTTTATTATCCTTTAGAGTTGCCACAGCAGACACTTGTGCTTGGAAACACACACAGGTGATGTTAATAACATTAATTACTGAGTGATGATGTCCACCTGGGTTTTACTGCTGTAAGGAGTCAAATGTCCACCATAAGGTATGTTTTAGTCCCAGTTAACTTCGGTGGTTTTACAGCACAGCCCAAGTTACATCTATTCTACTGAGTCTAGGAAAATGTGTTGAGTGATACCGAAGTTCAATATATAAGGAATAATGCTATATCTCAGCAGTGCAAATACATTTGACATCTGTTTAAAACTGCTCTGAGAGGCAAATGACAGAATGTTAAATCTTTCTGCTACAGAGCTGAAACAGACATTTTAAGACAAGTTACACTAGTGTAAATAGTTTATGAAACTGTTTTAAGAACCAGTGTTAAAACCAAGTTGTCAGTCAGACAGTCTCCAGACACATCCTGTCTATTCCACCAACTATCTCCTCTCTCCTGGAGGAATCAGTGCATGTCTGTGTGCTACTTTTTTTTTTTTTTACCAGGTTGGTCCCATTGAGATGGGGGATGTCTTTTTCAAGGGACACCTGGCCAAGATGCCAGCAATACAGTCACAGAATTACACTTTATGATAAAAAGCATTTTCCAACACACACACACTCATAAAACAATCAGTTTAAACATTTACGGAGCAACAGCCTTGATTCCAAGGATTTCACTCTCTTTAAAACCATTGAAAAGAATTAGTGTTTGTAGATGAAGCTCAGACTGAAGCTTGTTCCAGGTATCAGGAGCTGAAAACCAAAAAGACTTTGTTCCTAATTCAGTTCTGATCTTTGGAACAAACGGTGTCAAAGTGTCCATTGAGCGGAGATAGTAACTTCCATGTTTCCAGGTTAACAGTGACCATAAATAAGGAAGTCTTCCCAAAATTGCTTTCTATAGTAAAATATACCAGTGACTGAGCTGTCAAGTAGATAACACTGACCAGTTTACTTTTCTATAGAGAACATATTTTATAAGATACACTATTGTTCAGCCATACACTAGTAATCACCTTAAGTTTGGACAATAGCTAGCCCTACTCATTCATGGGACAGCACTCTTCTCTGTACAGTACATCTATGATTTAATTAATACTGTGTAAATTTATACTTTACAAACAAAACAGAAGCTGATGGAGTAAGAAGAAGCTACAAATGTAAATGTGCAGATTTTAAGCTCAAAATGGGGTACATGAGTTGGTGATACAAGCTTTTTAGGAAAATGTTTGCATTTAAGGATTGTAGGGTAGACATTCAGAATGCTTTTTCCTGGTTCCGACAGGAAGCACAGGTGTAATCGTGTCCTTAAAATGGCTTTGTCCCATAGAGCTGGCCTCCTGAGGCAGCAAAAAGGAAGAGAGTCACCATTAATGCTGTTAGTAACATCTGTGCTGTGCCTGCTTTTACAGCCTTAAAGGTTTATAGAGCCAGTCTACTCTTTAAAGACACTACGTAAAGTAGTCTGAGTACAGTGAATGAACTTGTTCCCCCAGGAGACCCTGGTTTACTGGACTGTAATTGTTAGTAACTCAAAATTGAAGCAATAAACTACAAGTTAGTACAAAAGCTCCTGCCAGCTCTATAGAGTAGCATTGACTTCATAATACTATGCATTTGTAAACACCAGAGGACCTCTGTCACTACCAAATATTGAAAACAATGCAGAGTTTATCATATTTTTTTCATTGTCTTTTATGTTAAAATACAGGTTTTAGGTGACATTACATTCTCAGTTCTTCCTTTCTGTGTGACATTATGTTGTTTTGTGGTTCAATAGATGCAGTTGTCACCGGTGCGTCACGCTGAGTTGCACAGTGACCTGAAGATTCAAGAGAAAGATGAGCTGCAGTGGAAGAAGATGAAGGTGGAGGGGCTGGATGAAAACGGAGAGAAAGAAGCACAGCTTCGACGCAACTTTAATGGTGAGACGGCTGCCTCATTCTTAGCCTGTGCTGCCTGAGTGTCATTCCTTTTCAATATAGCTCTGTAAAATACACACTAATTTTAGAATACCAAAGAATATTTCAGTAAAATTACCAGGAATAATTTAAGCCAATAAAATACAAAACAACTGAACATTTAGTTGCAGACTGTGGCCATGGAAGAACCATGTGCTGAATCCTTGTATTGACCCTTGAAATATTGTCTGATTTGGCATCAACTGAAAACCTTACTGTTTTTCACAGAATATTTTAAAAAAACAAAAACAAACATCAAACAACTTCCAGTACTGAAAATTTCAATCAAGGCCACATTCTTTGGAAAACATTTTGTGATCTACTGTACTTCATTAGAATTTTCTATTCTATTGACTATTTTAATACATGTGGGTGTTTTGCTCATGGTAAAGGGCAAATATCCTTGGAATGTATTTCAGTGAAATTATTTCATATTAAAAATACTAATTTCAAGGAATGAAGAGTTCTGAACGAGTAGATTACTCGTAGTAGACTCTACATCCTGCTGCATCCGAGAAGAGAGATTCCCCCCATTCCTAACCCTAAGAGAAAATAAAGGCTTGTATTCACTGAACTATTTCGCTTATGTTATGTTATAAAGATGCCATGCTAAAGGTAGGAGTGCATTTCATGACTGTACTCATCTGATGCATATTCACAAAACAGCCACTGTCCTTAGTTTGTTTTCAGATATCAAAGAGTAGACGGGTACATTTTGAGGCTGGAGCTGCTGTATCAGTGTTAGAGTTGATCTTCAGCCTGGTATTTACAGACAGTGACCCAGACATACACACTGGCCTGTTTTGCTCAGTGTTTCGGGTGGTCAGTGGTCGATGTCATTTCTGGGGAAGCTCAGACACAAGTCCACCGACGTCCAGGCAGAGCAGTCACTCCCTCCTCTGTAGGTGAAATGGAGACTCATTCCACTTCACCCACGAACATTTCTTGAGCTTCTTCTCAATAATATTGTTCTTTGTACCTGCTATATATTTTCTTTTATCAGTTTTTAACCAAGACACAGCATCGTAACACGAAGGTTATTTTTGGTTAATCCCAGTTTTTCATCTAGTTTTTTTTTGACACTACACAGAAAATCACTTGAGTCAACAGCTTCAGGTGAACTTGTAAAATATTTATTATCCAGACTCAGCAGAATTCCATAGATCTCGGTCTGAACAGCCAGCATTTTAAAGTACTTGGGCAATGTTCTTGTGAAGTGTCATAGTTAATGAATGACACTAATCAGGTGAAATGGTGCTGAATTAGCTCATACAGTAAGACCAGCTTTGTTCTGAATGGGTCGAAGAGTGTGTGCTTAAACAAACAAAAATAATGTTTGATGTCAGACATTTACTTGGACAGAGGCTACGGTTATGTTCTCATTTTTGTGTTTTCACAGTGGATTTATCACGATCAGTAAGATAGAAGGTACCTGTATTGGAATAAAAGTGGAAAGTTAGTACCAAGGGGGTGAAACACCAGGATGTTCCTAATTACCCCGCCCCCGGAGGGGGAGGCAAGGGGTATTGTTTTTGGTTTGTTTGTTTCTTTGTTAACACTCTAGCAGCAAAACTATTGGTTGAGTTCATACCCAATTTGGGTTTATAGAGTTCCAGTGACTCAGAATAGATGTGGTTACATTTTGGGAGAAGTAGGTCAAAGTTTTTATGCATTTTTTAAATCTTTTTGTCTTCTTCTCTCATTTACTTACAATGGGCGAAATTTTAAAAGTCTATAAAAACATCAATTTTGTTTCAATTTACTTCCAACTTGACACATATATAGAGGCAGTTGTCACCACATGCATAGACATGATGACATCAGCTGGATCGATGCCAATATAAGCTACCATACGTACGAGGGGTGGGGTTTGTTGTACCTGGCACCACTTGTTAATAAATAAAATCCTGTGTATCACACCTTAGAGCGAAGGAGGGTCATCCCACTATGACATCCAGCTGTTATAGGTTGTTTGCAGGGTGCTGTGTTTGTGGAAGGTACACCAAGTCTCATTTAAGTCCTAAAGTTTAAAAGTAATGAGATACCTTTTCTGTTTTTGTTGTTGTCATGATTATTAACCTCAGTCTTGTGTTACGGTTATAGTGATCCTTGCCAAGTACGGGATGGATGGGAAAAGAGACACCCGGCCCCTGGAGAGCAATTATCTGAAGGACCATGACACCAAAGAGGAAGATATGTTCGCTGATCCCAGATTGAACAAACTCTGGAACAAGGTATGTGAGTGGGTGTGAAAGAGACAGAAATATGTTTGGGTTGGTGCCTTGATTTTCTGCTTGGCTTTTTGTAATGTCTGAGGGGTTTTATGACTCCCTGCTACTGTGACTGGATGAAAGCCTCTGCAGTCACATAAAATGAAGACGGGAACGGAAGTCAGCTAAAAATGTCTTTGCATTTTAAATAAACCCTGCAGGTGCACCAGATGTTGGGCCAGATAACAGTTGGTGAAAAGACTGCGGATACTAGGTTCTCATCCAGCAGCTCCAAAAGTCTGTGAATCATTTCTACACCAGAGAGCAACTGCAGACTAGAGCTTAAAAAAACATTTATTTTTAAAGGCTTACTCTATGCATTTAAAAAAAAAAAAAAAAACAGTTCACAACAGCACTTAAAGCATGACACCTTCGATATAAACAAGCCCAGTATGCAGCTAATTAAGCCAAGGAAATTGAGTAAAAGTTTCATTTGAGCAGAATTTCCCAAATTAGACCATATTTATAGACCAGGACAGAATGTTTTGTGCTGAAAATATGGTACAGACATATTCAAAACTACTGGATGGTGGTGATCTGTATTACTGGATATAGAGATGACCAATTCAGATTTTAATATGTCAACTAGGATTGCATGTGTTTTACAGTTAATGAAAATGGATGGTTATCACATTGTGTGCATATGACTTTCATATGATATTGAGAAATGCACCAAGATGGAAAATTTCAGCTGAGTATCTGTTTCTTCCCTTGACTGCCTGTCACTTATAAACCTCCTGATGATGATGATAAACCTCCCTGGTTCGAACAGGAAATATACAGGCTTCTTATTTTTCAGTTATTTCCAAAAGTAAAACTTGTGTACATAATGAATTAAAAATGGTTTACATTTTAATAAAGTATTTGTTCAACCAAAAACCTCTTCCAATTCCATTACTGTCTAAGGATTATTGTAAAGTACAATAGCAGTAATAATTGTTAAATACTGTGAAATGGCATTTTTTTGAGGCAGTTAATATACTGTGATAATCTCATTCTGCTGCATCCTTAAGGTCAACTAAAAGCAGGCAAATATCAGTAAAATCTCCTTTTCCTTGCCATTCATTGGGTTAATAACAGGCTGATGTCAGGTAACAGTTACCAGTTACTGCTGTGGATCTAAATAATGAGTGTCCCACTCACTGTAAATTAATAGATCTCATTTCACAATGTCGTATTGCCCGTAGGGGATAAATAAAGTTTTCTGAATATGAATCTGAAAGCAATCCAAACATGATGGTGATGCTGACCAAGCACCAATCTGAACTGAATCACAGAGAAAGGTCCCGTCTTCCTTCCAGAATTTGAGAGTGCCAGTTCAGAGGCAGATGCCTGCATTTATCTGGTGTCTGTTCCCCTCCAGGCCGAGAGCTCAGGGAAGTTCTCCAGCGAGGAGCTGATGAACCTGAAGAGAGAGTTTCAGCACCACAAGGACAAGATCCATGAGTACAATATCCTGATGGATACCGTCAGCAGGACGGAGGGTGAGCTGCACTGAGGTGTCACCTCCACTCAACTCTATCAGGGGTTTCTGAGGCTATATTTGTGGCAGGATTCCTGTGGGATCTTAAAAAGTCTTAAAAGTCTTGAACTTACAAATCTTTGTTTAATACCTTAAAAAGTCTTTAAAAGGTATTAAATCTGATATGGTAGGTCTTCACTTATGTTGCCATAAACTTGTAGGCTCTGTTGTGTTTGAATGTGTCTGTTAAATGTCCAAGCTGCAAAGACAGTGACGTTAGTCGACTCAGTTCCACCCGTTCTGACCCAACGATTTATATTGAAATTAGGAACCACTTATCACTAACTTTGCAGCCTCTGATGAGAAATGACTCAGAATGGTGGGAATCAAAGTGCTGGAGTAAATAAACACATTTTCCTAAAATCTAGGAGTCACAAATTTTTGTCCGTATGGCCGTGAAATGGGCATTAAATTCTGTTCTAAGTAGTCTTAAAAAGGTCTTAAATTTAACTTGTACAAACCTGTAGGAACTCTTGTGTGGGTTTTTAAGCTCTGCCTCCTACCTACATGTCACCATCACCATCTGAGTTACACTTGTTTGTCTTTCCCCACTGTTCAGAGTGATATAGTTTAATTTTTCTGGGTTTTTATTTACAGGCTTGTCTGTAGTTACAATGACCCTCGCTGGTCAAATCTGGGATCAAATGAGTTCTGGATATTTTTCAGAAATAAGGTCAGGCAGAGCTGTGGGATACAACCAGGTCTCAAGTCGTGTCTTTAAATCCAGATAACACTACATATGAGAAAATGATCATAATCAAAATAATCATTAATTGCTTCTGTTAACAAATTTAGTTAAACCTTTGCAGCAAAATAAAGCTCACAGTTTAAAGGTAAACCAAGTGCTTTCCATCCTGTCTTTCACTCTGTCCTCTGCTCTGTCAGGACGGTCCATCCGTCTATCCAGTCTTAAGATGATGTGTGTAGGTGTCACAGTATCTGACTGCACACGTTGCTAACCACTGCTCTGTGCTCTATCAGTTCTTGTCACATCACATCAGGCTGTGGGTTTTCCACTGAGCTGACAGACCCAGCTGTGTTTCAGACAGACGGACACACAGAGGACAGACGTGACTGACACTGTGCAGCTGTTTTCATACCACAACTTTGCTGTTTGTGTTCCACCGCGGTGCGTTTCTCTGGGACAAGCCGGGGGTATTTTTCTGCCTGTCTGATGTATTTAGATACTGAGCCAATCACATGTTGCCTTGAAGGAGAGTCAGTGTACACCTCCACACCAGGTTCCCCAGTCTTCATCTCGTCTTCCTCTGCCTTTTCCATTTGATCCAAATGTCGGCTGTTCATTGAATCACTGTGGGTGGAGTTCTGTTGGGCTTCGTCTGCTTTCTTCTCCTTCTTCACTTTTTTCTTGGGTGCGACTGGCAGGAGTCTAATAATAATGTCATATTTATCTGTAAGACCAAGTTCATAGACAGGTTTTCTAATGACAAATTAAATGTATTCTCTGTTACATGCGGCTTAATTTCCCCACCCCCCGAAGGGGAGTAAGGGTATTGTTTTTGGTTAGGTTTGTTTCTGTGTTTGGTTGTTAACACTTAAGCAGCAAAACTATTGGTTGAATTCATACCAAACTGGGTTTATAGATTGCCAGTGACCCAAAATAGATGTCATTACATTTTGGTAAAAGTAGGTCCAAGTTCACATTTTTTAAAAATAAATTTTTAACATCTTTTTTTCCCCCATTTACTTATAATGGGCGAAATTTCATATGTCTATAAAAACATAAATTTTGTTTCAGTTTACTTCAAACTTGGCACATATATAGAGGCAATTAATATGCTGACATCAGCACATGCATAGACATGATGACATCAGCTGGATCAATGCCAAAATAAGCTTACAAACATGCGAGGGGCGGGGTTTGTTGTGCCTGGAACCACTCGTTTAGCGCTTGTATTTGTTCTTCAGTGCTTTAATTGTATCCTGTTGATGTCTTGTGTTTGCTCTTCTCCTCTTTCATTCCTCTTATATATCTATCCTGCCAACCCTGACGGCTCTGACCTCCTAACCTGGCCCATTGCCTCCTCCCTCCTCTGTCCTTCCACTCGGTTGTTTATCTCAACAGAAATCCACAAGAATGTGATCTCTCCCCTGGAGGGCGATGCCAAAGAGCATGTGCTGCACCAGAAGCACACAGAGCTAAAGCAGAAAATGAGAGACCTAAACCAGGGCTTTGAGCGCCTCCGTAAGCTCAGCCACGAGGGCTTCAGCGAAGACAGCGGTGAGGGAACACACACACACACACACACACACATACACACATACACACTCACATCTCCTCTGCATTTATCTCATCAGTCTAATCACTGGGATTTGGAACCATAACAACACCCTCAGCCGTATCACAGCTGCTGAGTGATACACTCGTGCTTTAAGTGGTTTGTCCTTTTTGTGTCATATTGAAAATAGCGTTAAAATGGAAAGTACAAGGAAAAACAAGTGGTTACTTAAAGAGCCTACAGCGCTGTGTCCATCTAGTGATGCAAATCGTCTTATCCTTGTATTAATTTAAATAAAAAGCATTCATTTCTCTCTCAGTTGAATATTTTCCTTTTTAACACTCCATTCTCTGCTGCTGCACACACACACACACACACACACACACACACTTCGCTGCCTTTTGTAGAGTGTATTGCAGAGTGGGTGTGGAGTCTCAGTTGTACAGGTTTCCTTGAAGGTGATGATGCTTCTGCTGATTCATACCGACTCCAACACCTCCGCAATTTCCTTCCCCTTCAGGTTGTTTCTCAGCTACCTGTTCTCATCCTCCCCTCATCTCCTGCCTCCGATTGCATAAAACAGCCTTAAACTTGTGTGCTGTTGTCACACACACAGCAGCTTTTTAGGAGTAGTGAAGATAAAGCCATGGCACATTTCAGACTGAGATATGAAGGTGTTGTTTTGCTCTGGTCCTGTTGTGTGTGTGTGTGTGTGTGTGTGTGTGCGTGTGTGTGTGTGTGTGTGAAATGAGTGACAGGCTGGGTGGTCAGTTGTTGTGATGGTATCTAAGCGAACAGATGCTGTTTGTGCTCCTCTTTAAAGTGTGTTCCATGTTGCGTCTGCCTGCACCGCTGACGCTCCAGTCTCCTCACACTGTTTATCAATTCATCTCTCTCTCTGTTTGATCTTCCTCCGTAGAGTTTCGGGAACCCCGTGTGATTGAACTATGGGAGGCTGCAAAAAGAGCCAACCTCAGCGAGGATGAGCTGGACTCTCTCAAGGTAGCTCTTGCATGTCTTTTCTGATAGCTTTTGGACACTTGATTCTTTAACAAATTTAGCACTGAATAACACTTTGTCCTAAGTCGACCTCCTAGAATGGACACTTTTGAATCTTTTAATTCAAGAGCCTTTTTGCCACCAGTTATTCTAACTTTTGTAGTGTGCTTAGCAGACTGCATCTCATTCTGATTATATTTTCTGCATTGCGCATTTTAAATTCTGAAGTATTTTACTCTGCCCTTTCTCATTGCGTTGTTTTTAGCCTTTGTTCTGCCTGCACTATTAGAGTGAACTCAATTTCAATTTTTTTTTTTAAGATATCGGTCTTGAAGATAAGATCGTGTGCCAGAGGGGAACATTCATCTCCACTTCTCACTGTGACATTTCCTGTGTAGTCTCCAATTGAGATGCATATCTATTCCCTTGTGCAGCTGTGCATGTAATTGAAGGTGAGCTGAACTTCCACCCCTGTGTGTTTGCTGCCCTCCTTTTCTCTGTCATACAGGAGGAGCTGCATCACTTTGAGACAAAGGTGGAGAAGCACAGCCATTACCAGGAGCAGCTAGAGCTGTCCCACCAGAAACTACGACATGTGGAGGCTTTAGGAGACAAAGAGCACATCAAGAGGAACCAGGAAAAGTACAACACACTGGCAGAGAAGACACGCGAGATTGGTTACAAGGTGAGTAGAGACTAATGATACTGCAGAACAGTCAAAGAATCAAACATAAAACTCCTGAAAAAGGCAACGAAATATAAATGACACTGACAACTGTGTTTTGATTTCAGATGAAGAAACATATGCAGGATTTGAACAACAAGATCTCTCGTCAGGGACTCGAGCACAATGAGCTGTGAGCGGTTTAGCTGATGGTCACATCAGTGAAGGTTGGATGAACTGAAGGAACTGCCTCCCAAAGCCAAACCACACACAACCTGCACTGGGTACCCCATTCCTATTGAACTACTGTACAAGAATCAATGTTTTCCATTGCTGGTTTTCTACTTTTCTAGTATTAATAGTTGATTTGATCACTGAATGAATGGATGAATGGTGATTTGTAAGTATTATGAACATGAGATTTCTCTAGGAAGTCGCGTACTGAGTATTGGGAAAGATGCTCCATCTGAACAGTTTAACAGACATGAGGGCACACATTAGTCTGGTACTTATTTGCTTTATTTTATTCACATCTAATGACGGGTAAGAGTACGAGAAATGTCTAGTTTAAAAAAAAAAACAAAACATAGATGTTCTGTCATGAAGCCAAACTGTGTGGGTGGTGCGTGAGTGATGGCCAGCAGCAGATGATGTGGTTTGGCTGCTGAGTGCTGGTTCAGGTCTTGGAGAATGGCCAACCAACCGCATCCTCTGAGTCCAGTTCGTGGGTTTATTGGCACACTAATGGTCAGACAATTTGTCTACACCCATCTGTCACGAGCTGTGAATCCTATACTACACAGGCTGTTACCGATATAGAATTGAAATACAATAGTGTTACTTAAGATGATGAACCAACTACACATCCAGTGAAAGAACTCTTCAACACTGAGCTGAAAATTTAGCAGCAACCTTTTAATATTCAGTAACATAGGTGCCAACAACATACAAAGGTTAATATTTTAAAAATAGAGATATCATTAATTCATATGTAATGGCATAAACAAAAGCAGGTAGTATTTACAAGCAGTCCAACTGATTTCAACAACTGTCTTGGTAAAGTTCCTCCTCACTGCCTCAGACACACTGGTGATGAGCAGCCACCATAAAAATAAGTTAGAGTCAAATATTGGACAATTTGTCTCGATGATATGATGAGGGAGGTGAGAAATGGGAACACACAGCGTGCTTTTCTATTTATCAATTCCTACCCTCTCACCGACCAGATGCATTGATTACAGAGATGAATAATGTTTGTTGCTGGCTGATTACTCAGTCATGTCCTGCTAGGGCCACATGAGGCTGGATTAATATAATTTGCACCTGAGGTATAACTCTAAGCTGCTTATCAATCGAAGGCTTTTAAGCTCTGATGTGGAATGATAGCCGAGCAGGCAGGGACTCTTACAGTCGATTAGGAGGCATCAGTGCAATGAGGGGGCTTAATCTCACTGTGTGACAAATCACTTGAATTTTAACAATGGCAGTTCATGACCTCTTCCTGTAACTGTCAGCAAATAGAAAAGCAGAGCAAAAGTAAGTATAGCCACATAGAAGCAGATCCAGGTGAACAAATTACAGTCTGATGATTTGACAATATACAATGTGTCTCTAGACTCTGTTTGGTGCCAATCCATTTTATTTATGTCCCTCGGTAAGCATTAGTGCCATGCAGCCAAAACAAAGTCACACAGGACAAAACTAATTTAACAAGAATTATGAGCAAATTAATTTAAGAAGAACTGAATGTGGTAAAAACGGTACACACACATAACACAAATGTTTACACTGAAAGAGTTAAGTTGGCAGCTGATTTTCTATTATCCTCTTAGTGGAATGGATTGTTTAGTGGGAATCTCTGTACCCTGGCAGACCTGTGGGTGTTCAGTATGACAGTGACTGGGATGACGCAGAGTTCCATTTGAACATTAGCTTATTCAGAGAGAAGGACAGAACCGGCACAGAAAAGGATTTTGAAATATCATCCAGTTTGAAAAGTCACTTAGGCGACCCTCGCAGCTTGCTCTCCAGCTGACTCAGTCTGTCCTCCCTGCCCTGAATATGCTCCGCCCCCACCCTCTGAGCTGTTTCCATGGCAGTGCTGTCAAGGTGGGCATACCTGATGGAGTCGTCCTCTGGGAAATCAGGCGGGAAAGCAAAGAAACAAAGTCATCATTAAGGTTTACCATATGCATGAAACATGCTTCTGGGTAGGTCCAATTAATCTTTACAGTACTGAGTATGTTTAGTGTTAAATTACTTTGAATTAAGACCTTCACTTTTCCATTTCATACGAAGGAATTTTAATGCATTAAAACTGTGCAGATGATCAGTGTTTTAAATTGATTCCATTTCAGTCTAAAATGTCATTATGCCTTACAGATCATACTCTAACAACTAAATGAGAATTCTTGTGTTATTCATGAATAAATTGTTTTTTAACATTCAATTGGTGTGTGCATGTGTCTTGAAGTCAAATGGAATGAACATTTTTTTTATATTACGCAAATGAAAGTAGCAATAGCAATACTGTCTGAAGCAACTATCAAACTATTCCAAGTTATGATGCAGAGGATGTGACTTTTAATTGAAAGGCCTGAGATGAAGAGGAAAACAGCTGAGTGTTACCTCTGCCAGTGCTGTCAAGTCTGGACACTGGAGCTGAGCTGGGAGTCTGCAGGTCCAGCTCTGTGTACAGGAGCTCTCTGCTAGCTTTAGCCAGCAGAGGGCTGATGGGGATGTTGACATAATGAACAGTGTTGTCTGTACGAAGCCCGGTGTCCAAGGAGACGGAGCAGAAAGCATTACTTTGAGTCTGGAACATACCTGAGGGAAACATCCAAAAGGAGCGTCATGTTCAGGCCACATCTAATAGGATACAAACCTTGAATACGACATCTGTGTTGGAGAAACGTCATTCCTTAATAGCTGTGTCTGGCATCTCAAAACAATACAAGATAAGAGTTTGACATTAAAGTAGCATGGGACAGTGGGTTATCACCACTGACACTGAAAATCTGAAGTGACAGTTTACTTGTAAAGATGAGTGGGTGTATTAAGGTTTACTCACAGTATGGTTTACCTGTACTGCAGTTGCATACTGTGAATTTTGTACATATTAAGAATTCATTTTTAATCCTTTTCAATTTTTTTTCTATTGTAGTTTTACTCTACCCTACTTACGGTTCACATATTATATTTTAGATTTTATTCTTTATCTTCTTACGCTAAGATCTGGGTAACTACATTTCATTCTATCATGTACCATTGATCAAATGACAATAAAACCGAGTGATAAAAAAATCTATCATCCAGCTGCCGTACAGGTAAAGAGTTCCCAGATTTTACAGGTGTTTATCAATCTGAACTTATGCATGTACAATTATGTATCTGGACAGTTGTGAGCGTATTTCTTGGATAACTGGGAGTGTTTTTTTTTTTTACTTTTATAGACCTAACTTGCTCAAACAAATCAAAATAGTAATTTTTTTACATTTTCTATATGCCCCATCTTTTGTACCATCAAACCAGCAGCCAACTAGTGGCTCATTTGTGAAGATTTCCCATAAAAGAAGTGGCATTTTATTTGCTGTCCAGTACAAATTCTTGTTTTATGTCTTTTCATTCTCATGAAGCAGCCACAAGTAATGACATGAAATTTAATACAGGGTTCCCACGGGGCCTTAAAAAGTCTTAAAAGTTTTGAATTTGCAAATCTGCATTTAATACCTTAAAAAAGCCTTTAAAGGTATTAAATTCGATATGGTAGGTCTTACGTTATGTTGCCATAAACTTATTCTCTGTATAGTGTTTAAATGTGTCCAAGCTACAATGAAATTAATGTTAGTCTACCAACCTGACAATTTATATAGATATTAGGAACCAATTATTGCAAACTTTGCAGCCCCCGGTGAGAAGTGACTCAGAATGGTGGGAATCAAGGCGTTAGAGTAAATAAATACAGTTGCAGAAAAAATTATAAGACCATCAAAAGTCATCTAAAACAATGGTTATGCAATCAAGTACTAACTCCAGTGTGTATCATGTGACTAAAACAGGCAGAAAAGAAAACATGGAATGCCTAAAAGCACTGTTTTTGTCAGTACAATGCCATAGATATTGATGTAAGAACTGAAGTGATTTTGGTTATTATCAAGAAAACATGGAAAATGGATAGATATCAGCTCTGAAATTAAACTCTTATGAGCTGTTTTTGTTGTTCTCATATTTGTCCAAACAAGTGTACCTTTAGTTGTACCAGGCATTAAAATGAACAAGAACTTGAAGAAAACAAGGGGTGGTCTAATAATTTTTTCCACGACTGTAGGAGGGAGTAATTCCGTTATCAGAAGGTTCTTACTACAGGCTGCTGTGGGTCTGACGGGCAGAGCTGGTGGAACAGGCCGTGGCAGACAGGGCATGGATGTCTCCAGATGAGCCGTCACATTACCAGCAGCACCACAGTCATGTTCACCTGTCGGACAGAGAGCAGCATCTGAAAGCAGAAGAGTTCCAAATCAGTGTTGGATGTTTATACTTGTTCTGTTCAGACAACGGTGGTGAAACAATTAGAAACCTGGGCATGAACCTACACACCTCGTTCATATGCAGGAGATGACGGCTCTGAGGCACAATTTGTAACCTGCAAAACAAGTCAAAACACTTTATGGAGTGGCTTTAAAATGCTAAATAAGCTGCTACACATTTCCATTTTGTCCTATCTAAATTTACATCAGGTCTTTTTTTTCCTTGGTCGTTACCAGACAGATAGAAGCTCACCTGTGTCAAACATTTGTTCCTGGCTGACCGCCACTGCTCTGGTGTAACGTAGTTGTCTGAACCGTGACTGCACTGGAAGGGGACACAGCAGAGGTTAGACTGTTAAGATTCATTTGTTACAGTAACATTTTACCAGTTTTATTGGGTTTTAAATGGGAATATAACAACTTTAAGTACTGAAAAAATTGGGAGAAACTTACAGGGGTCATATTTTGCTAAACCCACTTTTATTAGTCTTTGGTTAACTTATTTGTGTATTTGGACCCTTATAGTTCATAAAGTTTAAATTTGAACCCTCCAGGTGCTGCAAACCTATCTTTATATTCATTCTGGCAAAAATCGAGTGGATTTCTGCGACCTGTTTTAATTCCTTCTTAATTTGTTACGTCTATACCTAGTTACGTCACGACATTGGCACATATAAGGTCAAGACTTCCGAAGAACATTTCTCCGAGTACGACATAATTATTTATCAGCAGCAGCGGTTGCAGTTCATACTGAAAATATGTCCAAACTTAGAGCCAATTACTTAAAATGTTCAGTTGTTGGTTGAATGGGACAGAACAGCACAGCCAACAACCTGGAGGGGGTGGGGCTTGAAGTGGCTCATGTACATTTAAAGGGCCAGCGCTCAAAACGACCTTTCTGGTGTCATTACTCAGAAATATGAATAAAATAGAATGCTGAGAATGGAGGGTCTAAGGATGGGGGATGCCCGAGACATTAATCCATCTCTTTCATCTACTGTTTGACTGTTGTTTCTTTTCACATCCAACTAATTCTGTAAAGCCCTGTGGGGCAACCTTGTAGTGATACAGGGCTCTACAAATAAAACTGAAATGAACTGAAACAGGGTTGAAGATGGACCTGTGAAGTTGAATTAATGAAGAATTCAGACCCAAGCATAGCATTTACAGTTTATGTAGACCACAGGGAAATGTTTTAAAATGCATAATTACATTAAAAAAAAGCAAAATATCACTCCTGTAAAGCAATGGACAAAGAAAGCCAAATTAATAAGGTGAGATAAGGAACTGAGGGGTTGTTAAGTGATAAAGGGAAGGCAGTACAGAGCTGACGTGTAGAGGTGGACACACCAGATAAAGGGGCCTGGGTCAGACTTACAGTTTCCATTATGTATTCTCTCCACACCTTGGATAAAACATTGTAAACACAAGCTCCAGGACTGATCTGTCACACGGTATGTTTCTCTGGTTATAATAAACCTTGTGGAATCATGAATTATGTCATTACCCAACTGAAGGAGGGTGTATTCTACCACCCTGAACAGTAAATAAATGATGAATTAACAAAACTCATTTGAGCTCCGTACAACAGTAGTCTCCTCCTCTGTGTGGGTTTCTGTGAGTTTCATCACTTCCCATTAACTTTTCTCTCTGCCCTTTTGCTCTCTATCTTTCCTCACACACGCTGTATAATAACACACACTCCTCCACAAGCTGTCAGAAATCACAAGACATGCTGCTTCCGCTCCTGTTCTGATGGTAATTTGCTCACTACAAGGGGGAAGCGCTTTTCACAACCTATCACAAAATTAATTAGACACCATGTGAAGAAGTGTCTTCTGAAGGCTTTTGAGGCGTTTAAGGCTTAAAGGGACAAGGCTAACAGCTGTAGACAGGGTTCTGATGGAATCTAACACCTAATTTTTATTATTGTTTTTATATGGTTGTGTGGCGCAGTGGGTAATACCATAGTCAGCGGGGGTGGGGTTTGACTCACTGTCGTCTGTCAGGTGTTGGACACTTCACTCCATGTTTCTGTGTCCCATTTGTTGGTAAAGGACAAAGGACAAAGTCACTTTGACCAGAGGCTAAACTGTCCCTATGAGGACTGAGAGGCACGCAGTGAATTCAGGAGGAAGGAAACTCACCTCACATATGAACAGACTGAATAAACGGACTCTTAAATGCTACAGTGATCATTGTGTAAATATTGTGCGTCTGTGGTTCTGCTGACTCTACATCTTTGTGCAGTACTTCCACTGTGGGCTCAGCACAGCATTCTGCTATGTATCCACCTTCTATAGGAGCCTTTAAAGCAGTGACTACAGTAAATCACATAAAGAAAAGCAGCTACCCAAGTGACTCATTAGAATGAATAGCAAGTAGCAGGATTATGAGAGGCCATATAATTGCTCCTTGAGCTGCTGAAGCCTCTGCTGCAAACACTGTAAAAGTATGTAATTTGGTGAGGGCAAAAGTTAAAATGACAGCATGAACACACGGGTCAAAGCAAAGTAGAGCCTTCTGTCTGACTGAAACACACCTAATGGGTAATTTGTCAAACAGTACAACCTATGGCCTCTAAAAGCCCGACAGGTTACATCAACGTCTCCACAGTATGGATAAAAAAAAACCTCATTTATAAGCTTTCATATAATTTGTTTTGCCCTCTTGCACATACTCTGAAAGTTCCATTTCTAATAAATAATAGTTTTACTTATATAAATGTTTATTTCATCAACTTCCATCATTATGCTACACAACAGCAACCCACAGAGAAAGACATGACTGATACAGATATAGGTTATACTCATTTCAATAATTATAGCACCCATTCCCCTTTATGATTTTCAGAACAGTGTATGTGTAGTATATGGTATAATTGTGACATAGTGGTGAAGTTGCATCCTACTGAATACCCCACACACCCTTTACTACAGCGGGCTCAAAAACCCCACTAGTGCCTTGTTGGGACCGGTGTTTGTTATGTCCACTGTGGGATAATGGTGATGATAATGCACCTAAGACAACTATTCATTCGTGTGAAACTTTAATAAAGATTAATATTCACATGAATATTCAACATCCTTTCATGTGTTTCAGGAGACAGTTACCCTGTTATTGTTCAAAGTCCTGAGTACTTATTGGGAGATAAATGAAATACTATAGGAGCTCGTCATAAACCACAATCTAAGCAGTTTCTCCCTGAGTTGTTTCAACATTTATATGCTTAACTCTGACAGCTGCTGATAACCTCTACATCACTTGCCCTCATCTATCTTCTGTCCACATTCCCAACGCCCAAACAGTATTTCTGCCTCAAAGCTTATTACAACAAAAGATAGTCAAAGTTAAAGAAAAGCCCATTTATTAAGTCAAGACTAAAAATGAAAACCACAGTGGATTTAATAATGCAAGCACTTATACCAGCTCTTGAGTTGCTCCCACAGATGCTAATCTCTGCTCAGTGTAAGTGATTTGTTAAATGATTTGCAAACATTTCCTTTTATTTCATCTCAAATTTAATGCAAATATTAGCTCAGAGTCCCAAAGAAAGGCTGAAAGCTTTCTATGAAGAGCCTCGCTTAGAAAATGATGAAAGTCTGTTTACATCCTCAGATTGGACTGAATTATAATACAATTAACCAAATCTCCACTGGGCAGACTATTAAACACATATTCTGTTCCATACTAATATAAAGTTTAAAGTCCTTATTTGACTCAAAGGATGAATTATTTATGTGGACAAGATCAGCACAATTAATCGAATGGCAATCACAGTGTCAGTCTGTCCATTTACAGAATGACAAAAGACTGTAATTTAAAGGCCCAGTGTGTGTCTGGTGATAATTGGGATTCAGTGACACTGAGCAGAGGGTGGTACTGACTATAAAATGTCCTATTTCTGTTCCCTGGCATACAATGGAGATGCATATTGCAGTTACCATGTCTGTCCGTCTGTCTGTAACTTTGTTTTTAGAATATAACTGGAACACAATTCAATATTTTTCCACCAAACTTGCAACAGTTGATCACTTATGTGTTTATCAGTTATGTGTTGAAGTGGCATCTTTAGTTCTACTGCCATCATTTGGCTTCGGCTCTCAAGGCATTTATGTTTTCTGTAAGCTGCTGATTCATGCAACTACTCCTCTCTTTTCTGTGAACGGGTGAACTCAGTGAAACTAAACTAAAATCAGATTGAGTGAAAAAGTAGGCAGTGCTTACCAATACCCCCACCTGGTCACACAACACTTTGCCCCTCCTGCTCCCTGATACCCTGCCTACCCAGGGATTAATTTAGAGTCTTAATTTTCAATAATTTTAAAAGCTGCCCAAAAATTTGTTAAAAAAATAAATAAATAAATTAAAAACTCAGAGAAAGGCATATATAAAGAACAAGTGAAATCTGAAAAGAATCAGGTGAGTAGTGTCGGACAATATCTTGGACAGACGGAATTCCTGGTACAGGGGTTGGACAAAATAATGGAAACACCTTAAAAAAATCAACAAAATATAATTTAATATGGTGTAGGTCCGCGTTTTGCGGCAATTACAGCCTCAATTCTCCGAGGTATTGATTCATACAACTTGTGAATTGTTTCCAAAGGAATTTTAAGCCATTCTTCAGTTAGAATACCCTCCAACTCTTTTAAAGACGATGGCGGTGGAAATCGACGTCTTACTTGAATCTCTAAAACTGACCATAAATGCTCAATAATGTTGAGGTCTGGGGACTGTGCCGGCCATACGAGATGCTCAATTTCATTAGAATGTTCCTCATGCCATTCTTTAACAATTCTAGCTGTATGGATTGGGGCATTATCATCTTGAGGTGAAGGTGTTTCCATTATTTTGTCCAACCCCTGTATATCTATATATCCCTGCCTGCCCCAGAGAGCCGGGGTATAATAACAAGCACAATTTATATTGTTAGGTTTGTACTTTTAAGACAAAAAATTATCTCCTCAATATGATCAATTATCTGTTACCTGTTAACTCCATCTATAATCTGTGTACTTGGTGCATTGGTCAATTATTTTATTGACTTGAAAGTGTGCAATGATCTACCTGTGTTTCTCCAGGAGCTAAGCAGCCAGGTACCAGCATGGATCTGGGTGTGGACCTTCCGTCACTGTCCACAGAGGGCGCCCTCTCACTGCCCCAGGAGTAGGAGCGCTGCATCATAGCCTGACGCTGCACACTTGTTGTGGGGCAGCTGCTCCACCACTGTCCCACACTGCCACCCCCATGCCCACTGTTTCTAAGGTCCTTACTGAGATCAGGAAGGGCTCCCTGGGTGGAGGGCTCCCTCAGGGACAGGGTCTGGAGCAGACTCCTTGGAGTGTCATACCGCAGTCTACACATGCCAGGGATCTGATACTCATCACTGTACCTACGGGATGCAACAGAACTACATCTGGAGGCACAAGGACAAGAGGAGGAGGTAGCAGGACCGTGCTCTAGGGTGGCCTGAACAGAAGAAGGGGGAGGGGGTGGAGAAGTTGGGGGAGGGGGAGGTACAGATGGAGGGGGAGCAGGTAGGCTGGCCACAGAGCCGAACTCCTCCCCTCCGCCCTGGCTTCCAGTGTCCAGACTCCCCGTGTACGAGGAGAAGCTCCCTGAGTAAGATGACTGGCTGCCTGTTGCTATGCCGATGCCACTGTCCAGTGAACTCTGTCGCCCACTGGCGTGGAGGCCGCGATGGTGGAGCTGGGCAGAAGATGGACGAGAGCTCCCCGTCACTGCAGCATAGAGCCTGTCTTCAGAGCCCATTAAGGCCTTCAGCGTGGAGCAGCTGGAGGCCGTCTCATTGGAGAGGTGCGGTCTAGCTAATGGCTCCACCCAAAATGGAAGTCGGCTGCCATAGCTCGTATCAGATTGGCTGGAGGATGAGCTGGAGACACTGCTGTGGTCGTCCCCGGCAACAGATGTGCTGCAGCTGTAAGTGGATGCTGAAAAACAGGAAAGTTATCAGATCCAGCTCAAGTGATTTATTACCCAATCTGCAGGGACACACAAACACAAAGCACAACCGAACACAAAAGCGCTGTGTACACAATATTTAATTACTAATATGTAAATCATGTCTTTAACTTGGCTTGGGCTTCAAAATACTGCCTCCCTGTGAAAGCCTTTTTCAATTAACTATTCTCATTTGTTATACTCGAGGTCCTCTGCAGAGCAGTGTGTGCAGGCAGAGAAGTTCTTTTCACAGACTCTTGAGCTTGAAAGTTTTTGTGCTAGTCGGCAAAATGAGTTAGGAGACCTCAATAGGCCTGTCACAACTATTACATAATCAGCTCACTGTGGTTAGCTCAGCAATGACTTACTATGATGATTTTGTATTCTTGGGATATTCAGCTCCACTCACTAGTAGAGAAACAGATGGTGAAACTAGCAGACATTTTATTCTTATTTCCACATTGTTTTACAGTTTGACCAGTTCTATTTTATTATGAAATCATCTCATTGTGTCTCATTCTTCTGCTTTAATTTCAGTGGAGCTCTAGCATCACAGGGCTTTATTTTGATTTTGTACTTTGGTCCAATATTTTTCACTATTGCGTTTTGTATTTTTAACTTTCATCATAAATGCCCAATTTAGTTTTTTTTTTAATGATGGCATTTTCTGACCATAATATTGATTAACTTTGATTTTGTACTTTGGGTCAATATTTCATTAAAGGGCATAATGTGGTACTGATATTCCAAACTCAACAGTGAGGGAAAGTCACTTGGAAGAACACAACCTGTATTTGCACACACGCACGCACGCAGGCAGGCAGGCACGCACGCACGCACGCACACACACACACACACACAGAATCAAGTACAGAGTGTGTAGTTTTTCTTTCTACTTCAAACAAACTCAATAGTTGGTTAAAAACGCCCTGTGGTGTTAGTTTTCCTCATCGTAGGAGACCTACAGAGTGACTCACTACTCCCTCTAGTGGTCACATAAGTCCCCCGGGCCATTGGTGTAAATACATTGAGTCCATATCTCCACAAACCAGTACACTGGCTTCTGGTAAAACCTAAGAACTATTTATTCTAAACACTCTAATGATAATTTTAGGTCATTTTTAATATTTGAAAGGAGAAATACTTCAAGTCTTGAATATTTAAAAAGTTATATCATACCTGTATCTACCATTTTACAAAAAAAAAAAAAAAGCTAATATAATTAACTTTATATATTAAAAAAAATTCTATTTCTTAATTCTATTTCTTAATTCTCTTCTTCACAATAAATTGACAAGTACTCATAATCAAAAATTTTCATATTATGATGGCCCTACTCCTGCCCTAAATTTACAGTCACAAGAAAGATCCATGGAAACAAATGATGAAGTGATGCAGTCTTTTTGAGGACAGGTCAACCAGTAAGAGTTTCACAATTTATGGCAAATAAGAAGTCAGAACAAAGTGCATAAATATCTCAGGGCTCTAAGATGATGCATTAACTCTCCGATACGCTGCAGACTGCTCATGCATTACCTGATGCATTACTAAAACATGCCTGAGGTGTAGATAATAGAATAATCTACCTGTGCTGCTCGCCAGACTGCAGTTGGACAACCTGCTGAGTCTTTTCTCCAGCTCAGATGCCTCCTGGCTGATTCGTTCTTCTGTTGATGCTGGGTCAGTGTTGGGATCCGCTGAATGTACAGAGCATACAAACACAGGAGCACACAAACTTTAAGTCCTCAAAGTGTGTATACAAAGAAATGAAGAAACAGTTTAATGTAAAAACAAAAATTTGCCTTAAACCGTGTGTTTCTAGTTCAAAACATCGATTCTTTCTACATATTAACTTTGTCACATTTGCAGTTTATAATTGCATGTTAAGTTCGCACTGATTTCCCCTGGGCAAGAGTGATCGAAAATGACACTATTATGCTTCAGTACAGAATGCAATGCAATAACATCTTCTACCAGTGGAAGGCAGAAATTCTCCACAGACATGCAAAAAACAATGAATGATTTAAAGAAAATATAAATGAGTCTCAACCAAACCTAAGAAATACAGGCGAACACTAAATAATAATAAATACTAAGAATATCTAATATGTATAATAGAAACAGTAAAAAAGTACTACATTATTCATATAATTCAAGTATCAAATCAATGTTAGAAACAGGGAAGTTCTGGGAACATATTTCAAAGTATGAGGGCATCTCTTAGAGACATAAAACTCAAAGTCAGAGAAGACCAGACATCAGTTTTTATGTTTATTGCGGTAGAACTCTTGGTGCCCCTGTGTGCATCATTGTCCTGTTGTGTGAGTCAGTCCAACTGTTGCACCAGCTTGTAAATTTAACATCTCCAAGAGGAGCTTATAGGCACCTGGTCTGACAGTCACACCACCAGTTTAGCATAAAATCCTGCCAATTTTCACATTTAAGTCTACTATATGTACTCATACTGTACAGGGGGCTGTGTATGCGCTGCAGTGGGTCAGGGCGCTTGTGTGTATATGTGTCAATAATCTAACCCTTGGATCCTTGCCTCTGGACGGCAGCAGCTAATGCTAACATGTGGTGCCAAGTTTCGACACTACACTATGTAAGGTGTCAGCTAGCATTTGCTAACGTTGCTAGTTCATGCTAATTATAGCTACTTCACAGCAGCACTGAATGTTACAGTGGGGCCCACTGACACAGTGGGGTTCATGTGTCAAAGCTCAACTCCAGACATTTTCTGATTTTCAACAAGTAATTCAAACCTCTCTGTTCTTCTGAATTTTTTGAGCATCTACATTCCACAATTGACTACTGCAGCTAAAATATGATAACACTGAGTCTATGTTTACCTGCACAAAACATTACACTCTTCGTCCTTACTCTGAAAAAAACTAAATTCCCCTCAGTCTTGGAAAGGTCAGCTTTTCAATATTTGCGCAAAATCAAGACCTGTTGGTATCATCTTTCATAATGGTTTCCTTCTTCTGACCTTGAATGTGAACCTTTCTTTGGGGTATACATTTTTACCAGAGAGGATCTGTATTTACCTCAGCTGACTGTAAACAGGGGTGGTGTGTCACAACCAGTGGTAAATCCCGCAAATGTGATGCAGATTCCAAATGGACTGTATATATCTCCAAAGAATCCAAGGCATACCCCACATGTCTTGTCTGAAAATGATCTGTCTGGAAAAAAAGAGTAACCTAGAAAATCCAAATGAAATATGTTGTTTACACGATACCCGTCATATTAAGAATTTGGTCACCGTGGAATATTAGTGTTAATGTAAATCTGAGCTGAAGCAGCCCTTTACGGACCAGCTAAATTCAACTCATATGGACTAAACTAAATGTTTTAGCACTAATCATTGTGCACACGTGTATACTGTTCCAATATTTATCATACAAATTAGTATCCTAATAACACTAGTTTAGCTCTGCACATTTAATAACTCTTTCAACAATTGATAAATTTATCCCTTTTGACAATTTATGTGTTAGTTTTAGATAGCTGTAAGAAACATACATTTTCAAAACTATTCCAACTACTGTGCTAATTAGATAATTAGTTCTTATGTACATTAGCATGTTGCTAAAATGGTAATATGGAAAGGAAAGAAAAGAAAAAAAACAAGATAATTAACTAACTAACTAACTAGATTCAATTCAGTCGATTCAACTAAGACTCACTACACTATTAAATGAGTGAGTTTTACAACGAATTTACTACATCCTACAAGATCAGACAACAGTACATGGAGTGGAAATTTAATATGCTGCCCAGTGATAGTCAGCTCTAGTTAGTTTAATCTAATGCATCTATATTACAAAAGCCAAGTGGCCTCTGTGTGCATGCGTGTCTGTGATTTTGTGTGTCCAGGGATTCACGCAAAATCTATACAGAGCTGACTGCTGCAGTTTGGCACACTTATGTATTTTAGGTCAAGGAACAGATTAGCGAAAATGGCAAGTTGATTGGACCTATATTTTGGGAGATATTAGTAATTTTGGAATACAATAGCCTTACAATCATGTTGCTGTGGCCAGAACGCTTTGGCGGTGACTACTGGACACATGTGGTATATCACGCACAAATACACAACAGCATAAAAACTACCACATATAGAACCCATGGATCCCCATGGGTCAACACACTAGTGTTTGTAGATTATATTTAACCAGTCGATGTGATTTAAATATGGTAATAACAGACCTCTATATGCAAAGTACTCCCAAGGGTAGTTTTTGGTGAACAACACAACCTGACAACTTAAAAATAGTTCATCACACACTTGCTGTTTGACAGTAAAGTCCAATTCCATTAGTATGATGGAAATAGATGAGAAACTAGGAAGAAGTCAAGGATGGTTTACAATAATTTCAAAACATAACTGACTCAACTGCAACAAAAAAAGCTTAAAGGAGTGATATTTTGCTTTTTTAAATGGAATTATGCATTTTAAATCATTTCCCTGTGGTATACATAAACTGTAAATGCTATGCTTGGGGCTGAATTCTTCATTAATTCAACTCCACAGGTCCATCTTCAACCCTATTTCTGACTAATGACACAAGAAAGATTGTTTTGAGCGCTGGCCCTTTAAATCCAAATGAGCCACTTCACGCCCCACCCCTCCAGGTTGTTGACTGTGCTTTCTGTCCCGTTCAGCTACTTGTGTTCATTAATGCAACCAACAACTGAACATTTTTGGTAATTGGCACTAAGTTTTTGTTAGTTTCTTAATTATGGCGTACTTGGAAAAATGTTCGTTGGAAGTCTTGACCTTATATGTGCAAATGTCATAACTAGTTATAAAACGTAACAAATTTAGCAGGAATTAAAACGGGTTGTAGAAATCCACTCAATTTTTGCCAAAATGAATATAAAGATAGCTGTGCAGCACCTGGAGGGTTCAAATTCAAACTTTATGAACTATAAGGGTCCAAATACACAAATAAATGAACCAAAGACTAATAAAAGTGGGTTTAGCAAAATATGACCCCTTTAATGCAGTCTGACTTTGACAGGAGCAGTCACAGCATCCTCCTGTAGGTGTCTGTATGTAGATGTGGATTTGTCACCATTTTGTCTGCCTTTATCAAAACACAACAGCCCCCGAGAGTGGTGTTTCCTTCACGTTGTAAACTACAGTAGCCTCTACGTCTATTTACAGATATTATAAGAGTCATGCAGAGGTGTCAGATCCTTGGTATGTGTTCGATACAACTTCTCTACTTTCACCTGTCACTAGACCCTTTGCCTGCATGTCCGTGGCCTTCCAAATGCCTGTAAAACTAACCGGATGACACAGCAAACAAAGTCACACAAAGGCATGACCCCATAATCCACACGGTGACCCAGGGGACACGAGGCATGTGCTGCTTCCGCTAGTATGGCGCCTGACTCTAATGCTAAACATGCACGCTAAACAGACAGTAAACCTTTATAATGGTAGTCAGACAGTCACATAGCTGTCATTGTTTTAGAGTTCTGTTCCTGTTTTTAGGGTCATTTGTATATTCCCCATTTACAGAGAAGTTTTTTTTTTAACTGACTGAAGTTTGTCATATAGTGGTGAGTAATGACCAGTCCTTGTAAAGCCTAGTCATATACAGTTCGATGCAATAAAGTATGCTAAAATTATTCATACCTACATACATTTGTGGACACTTACAGGAACTGTCTTGATATACTCATCAAGAACAAAGGCTGCTCTACTGACTATTAAGAAAAGACACTGGATTAGGTAAACCTTGGATATGAATCATTTTTAACATGCAGTTTTTTAAAAGTCCATGAATAAAACACCCCTGAAATAAAGTATTTCCCCTGAAATAAAGTATTTCTTCAAGTGACACATACCTGACAAAACTCATTTTGTCCAAAAAATAAAAAATTACCAAAAAAATGCCATAGGTATGAATAATTGTGAGCAACAACTGTAAGTGTTTGGTGGATGTTCTGTTTATGTCCAATCATGATCCCTCTACTGGTACCCAGTCACCTGATAATTGTGGAATCTGACAGAACAGCGTTACTAGTAAATTCTCTAAACTTTTAAGTTTTATTTTATTTCTGTCCCAGCTTTTTTCAATGTGTACAGGCACTAATACGTGACACTGTTTATATTTACAATTAAGTTGGTCATTTTAGCTTTTATTGTATATTAGAAAGTCCTAATTCTTGTGGAAATGGTGGGTGTACGCTACTGTGTATGTGCATTTTCACCTGGTAAGGCAGGCTGCAGGCCATGCGGACCCCTGCTGGGGGTGATGCCCCTGACGATGCAGTCAAACAGGAAACTGATCTGTTCCCCCTCTGAACAAGACAAGAAGAAAACACCAGCCCCTGGACAATACATTGATAAAACATGAAAGAGATTAGAAGGAAAAAAAAAAAGAAACACTGGGAAATAAATGTCAAATACATGTAGCAGCTAAAAGTAAGTAAGCAGTTTGATACAGAAGAAAGGAGTTAAAAGATGTTGTAAAAATGGTTAAATATAATAATGTCTAAAATGCGAGCAAGGCCAAAAAATATTCACTGAGATTGACAAAGCTTTTGTAAGGGCAAGGCTGTTCTTTGAGGCAGCAATAACCTTTTATTTCTAAGGTTACATAAAATGTCTATCAAGTCAGTTTCCACTCTTCTATCAAGCCCACACGGAGTCTGTAAAAAAACACAAGACAAGCAAAAAAGAAATAAAAACGAAAACTCAAAATGTCATATTATCCAGAAATTGAAAAGGCAGCCACGATCAAGCTTCTTTTCAGTGTTTCATTTTTACTCTTGTGACTCAATTTGCGGGTCACACAAATAGAAAAACAGCTGAGAATGTAGAACAGAAAATTGTATTGAGATGTCAGTCGGAATGAGGAATGTCAGTAAAGTTTCAGTAATTGAGATGTAATTTCTGAGCCACATTTTTAAACTGTTTTATTAAATATTTTAAAATGCCAGTTTCTAACTTATGATTCAGCTCTAAGGCAATTTCAAAGAAGCCTCCGGAGGCCACTGAAATACTGTATATTACACTACTTTAACAAAAAGGTATAAAATTATTACTTGTATAAAAAGCCAGGGAGCTGTTAGTCTGCCTTTCCCTTAAACTACAATTGCTGCATTTTAGTGACTTCACTTTTTACTTAACTTACTTTTAAGTCTGTATTGGATGCCATTAAAATATGCTTTCAATGCACTTTTAGTTCTAGCTGAATAATTGAAAAGAGTTTCTTGCTTCAATCTTTACTAAGCATTAAATGTAATGGAAACCTATTAGCTTCATTAGCCATTTTGCATTTTATTGTATTTTTTCAAATCAGTGGAAATGCTTAACTTGCTTATCGACTCCCCAGCTCAGAGTTTTCTAATAGGGGGAGATGACCTATGAAAACACAATTACGGATAATATTGCTCTAAGGCTTTTGGCTGATGAATTTAAGTCAGAGCCCTCACTGCATATAACTTTTTAATTTTTTATGTATAAGAGTATGCTGTCATTCTTTATCTGGAACCAGAGCTGAGGGAATGTTCGAAAACATGAAAAAGCATCATCCATCAACAAAATGTCTACAATAATTCACTGACTTTCTTTAGTGTGAAGGTGCCTCTTAACATTTATTTCTGTTGGCTCAGAGGTAATATCCTCCACTCCACTATAACTCTGAAAAATGTATCAGCTGACTGTAAAATCTACAGGAGAGTGTATGAATCACATATATTCATTTACATGCAGTGTAACACAAGACCCATATTTTATAACTCAGACCAGTGCATACTTCATGTGTAGTTTGCATCATCAAGGCATCAATGGAGATGGAAATTGTGGGCAAAGATGGGCATTACCTGCATTTGACAGAAAATTAAGCTTGGCTGGAATTAAAGCCGTACTATTTATTCATTTTCCATGATTTTCTCAGTTGGCATTTTTGGCAGTGGTTCTTCTTTTATTTGTTATAAAACCCGTGAGATCTTGTTGGACCTGATCCTTGTTTATTTCTCACAAATATAGAACAGTTCAGCTGCATTAAAAGCTCAATAAAAGCTGTTTTTGAAAATCAGTAAGTACCCATGCAGTATAAAGCTTTCATGCACATAGAAAAAGGCAGCTTTAGTCAGATTATGCCAACAAAACCATGTTACTGTCCACTACCACTTCCCTCCTCTACACTAGTTTAAAAAGGTAAATAAATTAACAGATAGTCTCTGTAAACAACACTTTGTTTGCTAAATTACATTTACATATAAAGACATGGTGAGTCTAAAGATCAAAAAGTCTTGAGGAGAAGTTTGATCCCTTCTGATGACAGATGCAGAGTCAGACACATTTTAACCTCTGTGGGTCATTCACACCTTAATGTCACATGACTTCAGAGATGCTGAGTTCACTTTTGGCTTCTTCATACCCTCTGATATGGATGACTGAAGCTCTGTCCAAACTATGATACTTCACACATGTGTATGTGTGTGGGTGTATTACTCTACTACATGATGAACTCTGTGTGTGTGTGTGTGTGTGTGTGTGTGTGTGTGTGTGTGTGTGTTTGAGTGTCTGAGTGTGCCAGCAAGGGGACGTATACAGACCTGGATCACAAGACCTGACGGCTGTCCAAATTCTGCAGGGGATCGTTTATTACTGTGTCTGCATGTGCCCTCTGAGGTCTTGTGTGTGCATGTGTGTGTGTGCATGTGTGTGTGGACCTGATAAGCCTGAAAATATCCGTCCAGCTAAGGCACAGGCTCTGCTCCAAACATCATCGATTACAGAACACTGTGGCCTCGTTATCACATCAAATGAAAGCTGAAGCACTGATATCACGCTGTCCTGACTCACAATGTGTACATGCATGTGTGACAATGTGCAACAACACAGACATCAACAAGGGCCCAGCTTAACTGATTATTGCCTAATAAAAGGCTTTCAACAGCAGAGTGGCCCACTTTACAACAGGACTGACTGGTTGACTGTCCGAAAGTGTTTCTGTAGGTATGTGTCCACAGCAGTAAAAACGTTTGTCATGTCACTGTTGTGAAAGTCTTCAACTCTGCAGCCAGAAATTGTAGTGCCCAAGGCACAACAGACTTTCAAAGTGCAGCTGCAGCAGAGAGCGCTGTGGCAGTTGAGGGTAAAATATTTTTATACTGCAGCATTAGATGACAGAGACCCGCTTACTGATTTGGTCGAGCATAAAAGCCTAAAGGGAAATTACAGTGCACAGAGGTTTAGAGAGAACAATAGTGCTCTTAAAAGTGCAAAGTGATTTAGAACCATATGTCTTAATTGTTATATTTATTCTGCACTATTTTGCACAGCTTTCACTGATACTCAGCTGTTAGTGTGCATCATTTTGTAATCCTGCACTCAGCTCCACTACTGACGTTACTGGGCAATACTGATGCTGCTATGTATAAATATTTTAAGCATATCGGAGGTTGACTTCAAGCAGTGAAGTAATTGCGTAAAGGTCTAAAGAACATCAGCCTGGGTAACTTCACTTTCACTCTGTAATGAAAGTTATGTGCCACATATGCTCTCCAAATACAAATAAACAAGTAAAAATGAAAACCAACACTGTGGTTTACCTTGCAATCATGCTAGGAATGTCACTTGCTGATTTTATTCGTGCATCTCTGTGTTTGTACCACTTCTTTTTGAGCACTCATGCCAAGAGGGCCTCTCTGTAGTGTTCCTGTGACTGCTGGGTAATATGTATGTAAATAACTTGAAGATTGACCAAATGGCCTGGGGGCATTGATGTGATTGGCTGAGTGAGCACTACAGGGGAAGCTGGTATTAATAGTTGCTTGTGAGAACACTGAAATCAGAGCCTCAGGGCGCATAGTTATTCCTGTTGGAGTCATGAGTCTGCTTGTTTGCATACACATGCTCAAACAGATGGATATCACACGTACTATCTTGGAACACAGATAATACATGAATTCAGGTATTTCAAACACATCCACTGCTAAGAGGCACATAATCAAGCACATGTTGTGCTGTAGTGGAATTACATGTTTAGACTTCCAGAAGAGTGGAGGTTGTCATACCCACAAAGATAGGGAGTCAACTCCATATCAATGCCCTTAGATTTGAAATAGGATGGATGACAAAATAGTGAGCTGACCAAATAATCATAGGACGATATTTTGAACTTCAATCATGTTCAATGATGTGACATGCAATCTCCCACCTTTGACTATTATTTCACAAACAGACAACAACAGGGTTTTACCGTAGTTTCAAGAGCTTAGCTGTGGTCTAAGTACTTTTTCCTCGTTCAATTTCAATAAAAAAAACTTAGCATTTTTGCAATATCTGAATAAAATCAATGCATGATGTAGTATTTAAACAATCGCTAGAAAAAAATACAAAAAATCTGCTCACTGATGAAGGAGGCACTGTGTGGTCAGATGTCTCATGTAGCCATCTTTGACCATCTTTCCAGCTAAACTTTTCTAACAGCTGTCATTTTTGTTTATTTGATAGATTTTCTCCCTGTAACGATGTATTAAGTTACACAGATTTTTTTTTTTTTTTTTTTTTTTTATCATTATGGCACAACACTTTCTACAGCAATACCATATTTTAGGGTTGCACATACTGGAAAAACTGCAATTCACCAGATGATAGGAATAGTTCTATTTAGAATGAATTTAGTAATCTGTATCTATGAACCCTTAAATGGAAATGAATGATATTCTATCAGTCTTCTGTTTATAGATGCGTTACAGAAAATAAGAACTGTGAAAGTTTTTCTTTTAAAGAAGCATATGATTTTCATCACAGATTTTTTTTTCAAACCCCAGTGATAGCCTAATTATCACTAATCAATTAATCTTTCCATGCTTACACACCTGCATCACCTCCCTCATGGTGAACAACTTCAAAGATGACTCCATCATTTACACAGTCCGCTTGTTTACATAACAAACTGAAACGTCACTCGGGACTTTTTGGAAATTTGATGCAAAGTGCATTGTGGGAATGGGAATTCCACACAGCAGCAAATTTGCTTTCTCTTCATGAGTGCTGAACCCAAATGTCATCTTTACCTCCATCCACTGATACTCATTATTTAAAACAATTCTGGTGGGCAGTACAATTTTACATTGTATCGATCTGGCTCATCTTCTTGCCAAATCTGTGAGAAATTGCTTTCGCTTGGTCACTGACTGGAATTCCCATTCCCACAATGCATTTCGCGACAAAATTTCCAAAAAGGCACAAGTGATGTTTGGGTTTGTTATGTAAACAAGCAGACTGTGTTTATGATGAAGTCATCTTCGAAGTTGTTCACCTTGAAGGAAGTAGTTCAAGTGTGTAAGCACGGAAAGACTAATGGATTAGTGATAATTAGGCTATCACTGGGGTTTGAAAAGTCTGAAAAAAAAAAGTGTGTGATGAAAGTCAAAAAATACAGGATGATGTGCTTGAGCTCAAAAAATTTGCTTTACTTCACACATACACGCTGACAATGATATATAGTAAAGCCCTATCACATTTACACTGGTGTGCACTCAACCCAGTTATTAAGCACTTAGTGTGCTATTTATGTAATAACTCAGTCTGTACAACTCCTCTAAAAAGTAGATCATGTACTACATTAAGATTGTCATTAAGATCACTAAGACTACAAGTTAGATCACTCAGTCCTGTCATGCGCATTCCTCTAGGTGTAATGGTTTGGTGTTCATGCATGTTTAGGTCATTTACTATATGAAGGTCTTCGACGCTTAAGCAGTGTCACATCTCTGAAGGAAAATTGCTTCACGCTATATAGAAGGAGTATCAACATTAAATCACTTACACAGCAGCTGTTGATGTGCTATTGAGTTTCCCTACAAGTAACACTTTCTTGTTGTGTATGTGTGCTTCACCCCGTGTGCACACACACCCATAAACATAAAACTGCTTCTCATTCTTCACATAGATGCCCAGATCAACTGGACATTCAAAAGATACCTAAACCCTGGCAACCACACAAACACACACATGCACGTACAATTAAAAATCAGCTGTACAGTGTGGTGGGGTCAGACACAGAATGGAATTTCTTACACAAATTAAGTTCTCTACAAACAGCAGCGATAAATTGCAAGTTTGTTACATTTGTCTCTTCGTGTTAAATGACAGATCTGTTTGCTTTAAAAGAAAAAATGAGGGTATAATATCAAAAGCCATGAACCAAGAGAGGTAGTGCTTTTTCCAGTAGCCGATTTTCAGTCAGTGGTGTTAAAGCGTTGCTCTGGCTGCAGGTCATAGCAGATAAATCAGGCAGCAGAAAACCTTTTCAAGGCAGCTGTTACTCACAATATCCACAGCGGGTTCCCCCCTCAAACACAAAGCCACTTGGCACAGCGCCATATCTGCGCAACGCTGACAACTTCCAGTGGCCACTGATGACAGGAGGTAGCCCTCTGGTGAGAACCAGCAGGTTGTTGCACAGGTGGAGGGAGGCGGGGCCACTTTCCAGTTTAGTACCTGGTTCTATATTGACACTGAACCTGTGTACTGAAGGACAGAGAAACAGTGTGAAAAGTCACAAGTGTGTGTGTTAAACGTTAGGAACAGACCAATTAACAGATATGATAATCAGATTTTAAGGTTATCTAATTTTTCTTTCTAAACCTGATATCCTCTTCTGTCTGTGGACATTTGATTGGTTACACACTGAATAGTCTATGAGAACTGAAATGAGAAAGAAAAAAAAAACAACTTCACTTATTAACTCACTATATTTCCAGTTCAATATGACGGCAATAATTACTGTTTAAATATAATTGTTTCAAACAAAGTTTGTGTTGGTGTTAATCTAAAAATTGACTCCAAGATTTTAAATGTGCAGTACATTGGCTTTACATGTCAAATACTGGTTTCCCCAGTTACTAATAATCATTATCAGCTTCTGACAATACAAATTACTCAACCTCTATCATATGGTGAATGGTAAATGGCCTGAACTTGTATAGCGCATTTTCTACACCTTCATGGTGCCCAAAGCGCTTTACAATTCCTCACTTTCACCCATTCACACACACACACACACACACACTCATACACCAGCGGGCGGCTGCTGCCATGCAAGGCGCTGCTACTGGGAGCAATTTAGGGTTCAGTGTCTTGCCCAAGGACACTTCGATATGTGGACAGTCTGAGACAGGATTCGAACCGCCGACCCTTTGGTCATTGGACAACCTGCTCTACCAACTGAGCCACAGCCGCCACACATGTCTGTATAATGTCAATAAATACAATTCAAGTGTTATTGTTATTGTTATTATTGGTATTGTTATTGTTCATCCACCACATCAATCACATTACAAATGGGGTGGAAACATATATACAAGCCAGCAGGACATAACACCCACACAGCACCACATGAACACACATGTAAAGTGTAACCGATGGATATGGTAATGATGATGAAGGTTCTTTAAGTTTTCCTAGCTGTAATTTGTCAGCCATCACATCATGTCTGTCTGTACCTCTCACAGCTGTACACAAACTATACAGCTCAACATGCCGACCACATAATTACATAGGCATTATGGAACCAACAGCATCATTAGCAGAGCCAGATATCAGCAGTTTAAAGAGCAGCAGAGGTTATTATAGTTTATGGAAACTTGAACACCTACGGGCACAAGCTGGTGTGAAGAGAGAAAAGGAATACAACTCTGAAATGGTTCACTGACTTCTGAAGCTCAGAAATCATTTTACATAGCATAATGAAAATGTGTAAAACCACAGGCTGCCTTTATGAGAAAATCACTACATTTTACATGAAGTTAGCTAAATGCAATTTTCAAGGTGGGTAAATAGAGGTCAAATGATGAAGGCAGCTTTGGCCAGAAGCTAAACATGCTTATTTGTAATGCACACACCGCTGCAAAGTTTTTATTCTCTTCATATCTAAAAGTCACTCAAGCAACTTGTTAAGAAAACCAGTTTCTCCAAGGAGAAATGCAAGTGTGTGACACCCACAGTGATGGATGAACAGAATTATAGTGTAAAATATGAAGCCATGGTTGAGACTTTTAAAAAGATCCAAAAAGTAATTTTCTTTTGCACCAGCTGCAACTGTCCTGCATTGAAATGGGACCTTACACCAGAAATGTCCAGTTCACAGCCTGAAGCAGTGAGACATGATTCACTTTCCATTTTTCATGTGTGGACCCATGTCACACTCATCTTTTCCACCTGAGTTTTTCAAATGAGAAGGAAGGTGTGAAATTCACACATTTTTAAGGCATGGAATGGTCAAAGTGACGGAAGACATATTGTAATCTGACAGTAATGCCACCTGTCATTTCTGATCCTTTTTAGTGATGTGAACCTGCTTCTCCTTGACCTTTACAAGAGATGGTGGTCTAAGCCCATGTAAAATTTGAGGAAAAAACAGGATAGAAATTGCAGCCAGTCAACAGAGCTCAGACCACTTAAATTCCAATATACTGAAAAGTAATCATGGATTTTTCTGCACAATGACATCAAATATGCATCAAACACTGACGCTTTAAACTAAATAAATCTGTTCTTGGATTGAATGATTCCCTGTAATGACACTGCAAACTCAACTCTTTCAATTCTTTGGGAATGTTCTGTTCAGACTCTCCATCACTTCATGTCCACATGAGAACAATGTGAAAACACAAAATTCTGCCCTTCACATCCACAAACACTGACCTTCACCCAGGCTGTAGCGTATACGGGCATCCCAGGCCAGCAGGGCCTCTCGGCTGTGAAAGCCAAGCACCAGTGTGTGTGCAAGGCAGAGGATGGAGAGTGTGTAGGATATTCCGTCATAGCCCTGTCCTGGCTCCACTCCACAGATCCCCTGGCAATACAAAGGAAACTGCACTGACACTGTAAACTGGATTACCACTGTTTTATACTGTATACTGTGGCCTTTTATCACAATTAACAGAATACTACACAAATAAATATATTTGACAATGTGTTATTTATTCCTGTTAACTCACCCAGAATGGATTTTCTTTGAAAGAAATTAACCAAAAAACTACTATTTTAATTCCATGAGACCTTGCAAAATCTTGATTTTAAAAATGCCCTTTAGCAATGGCTTTTGAGGGCCTTCAGCACTCCACTTAGACATTATTTGTATACTAACCCTCACCAAGGGCTTAATTTTCAATGGATCAGTTTGGAATTTGTTTTGAACATCCAAAACACATTGACTATTATTTAAATGCATTTAAGCAAACAGATTGTGGCAAAGTCATAATCATCCACATCATTAAAAATTTGTTCCCAGGATGAACAAATCTTTATTTTTCCTAATTTAATTATCTCCTACACTTTCAAATTCTTTCAACCCAATTTTAATTCTGTGTATAATATTAACAGAATTTTACTGCACCTAGATGTAATTTGTTTCTGCATAAAAACTGACACTCACATTTTGTTAAATACAGCTTTGAGCAGGAATACCTGACAAAATGGCTGCAAATTTTTCTAAGGGAGATGGTTTGAACATCAAAGTAATTTTCTGAGGATGTGTTCATGATTTAAAAATACACACACCTGAACAAAATCTTAAGACCGGGGAAAAAATTGCAAGACTTGACATTTTGCAATGATAAATTGTAACCATATTATAAGTAGAGCCTCAAAATACAAAAAGAAGAAACTGGAACAACAAACAAAAACAAGAGAAAAGGCAATGTATGGAAAACTGCACTTTAACTCAAGCAGGCTGCTGATCAGTTGATGAAAAGTTAAAGACCATAGCCTGAAAAAGGCAAACTCAGTGACAAATTCTGGCTTTCATGTCATTTTGTTTCAGGCATTCACACTGTCATGACCTCCTAATGGCAGAAGCAAAAAGGCTCTCTGTCTTTGAACATGGCAGGGTTGTTGAGCTGCACAACCAAGACCTCTCACAACACACCATCTTTCCATGGCTTAAGATTTTGTTGAGGAGCATATTTGTAAAAAATAATATATATAAAGGAGTGTTCATATGATGATGCTTAGATATTGATTGTATCTGTCAGATAAAAAGCCACGAAACACCTGTATCCACACTGACCTCACTAAAAATGTCAAATACAGGCCCAGGTCCAGTCTGAAAGAAATGCAGGCATGAACCACACAAACATAGATGTTGAATTTATTTTGAATTGTCTTAATGTCAGTGTTGTTATAGTTTTGGTTGCTATTAGTCTAACCCTGATGGAGATATTATTTCTGTGTGAAATTTTAACACTGCTTAAGTATTACATAAATCTACTTGTATGTGTTTGTTGTTTATGTGTAATTGTGCAAAATGAAACTGAGAAAAGTTACTCCTATCTCTCTCCTTACTGTATAAGTCTCCCATTGAGCCATTTTCAACTTGTGACCCAGGTCAACTTTGCTTGATGCCATTTTTTGTGTATCCTGACATTTAAAAATTTTTTTTTTTTTTAAGTTTTCAAACCAGTGGTTCTATGTGGGCTGTCTAATGTGATCCATCTTAACTCACATTCATCCACGTGCATGTACATTATATCTCACCTAAGAACATGTGATAGCGGAAAGCCCTATTATGCAACACCACCCAACTTTTACCAGCTGTAGTAAAAGTATCACCTGTGCTTTTCACCTGCACTAGAAATTAAAAGCAGCACAAGTTGGTGTGCTGCAGTTGAATGTACCTCTAGAGTTACATTGAGCCTCTCATCCTGGCCGACGCCCTTCTCCTTCCCCTTCTTCTTCTTCTTCTTGTACACCAGCAGAGACAGACAGTCTGAGATGAACACATGCAGAGCATCAAGCTTTGAACACTGACAGGCTTAAAAGTCAATTTTGTGATTAATAACTGAATTCAGAATAACATCAGTGTCACTTTTTGTAATCCCTGCTGTGGGTCTGTGTGTGTTTATGTTGCAGCTGTCATAACAAACCCTTAAACAATGAACTGATCCACTGGCACAGCTGAAGATGAAAGCCACATCCCAAATACAGATGGGTGACTAATTTAAGGAAAACTCAATGGGCATTGCATTAGTAGAGTAAAATTCCACTACATGACTCCAACAAAGCTTCAGTGAACCTTGGCACTGATTCTACAAGTCTCTCCCTCTAATAGAACTCTATTAGAGGGATGGACAACACTCTTCCAAAAGACATTCCCTCATTTGGTGTTTTGACAGTGGTGGTGAGGACGGCACTGTAAAATGCCGCTCCAAATCTCCCATAGGTGTAGGGTTGGGTTAGATCAGTGGTTCCCAACCTTTTTTGGCTCGTGACCTCATTTTAACATCACAAATTTCTGGTGACCCCAGACATTCAAAACAGAGACATTTTTTTCGCTAAAATTAATTTGTTTTTGAACATGAAATAGTTTGCTATACTATGTTGTAAATAAACATTAATTTTAGATGACATTTAGTCTATATAATGTATATTATTATGGACAGAGGCAGAAAAGCCAGGTGTAGATTACTGCACAAAGTGAGAATTTTATTTTCCTTGGTCAGGATATGTACAGTCAGTCCAGCTTGGATTTACAAGGCTGACAATTAATACTGAACAAACAAGAACTCAAACTATGAATTATGAAAGAGCTGCAGCATCTTAAACCGACCACAATGAACATCTGAAAGATAAACAGTACCGCAGTGCTTCATTTTCAGCTTCAGAGTTTGTCATATCTTTTATGTATTCTGATTGTCTCTCTCAACTCACCATATAGTTTTTAATAGTAAGTTTTTTATTTTTTTTATTTTAATCAATTACTAGACATTTCAGGCGACTCCATTTGAATTCCAGTCAACCCCACGTGGGGTCCTGACCCCAAGGTTGAAAAATACTATGTTGAGATTTAGTGTATAACTTCCTGCCGGAGGGCTAAGTATTTAAAGAAAATAACTGGATTTTTTTGATTGAAGGTTAAGGGATCTGATTCATTAAACTACAATTCACTGAGCCCTTACTTCTTATGAACATGCATATTGTCATGTTGGAGGAGACCAATCCAAACTCATTAGAGCAAAAAGGTTTTATCACAGAACAAACGTGATCACTCAGAGCTTTCTACTGATTTGCAGTGAGCCATCATACTAAAGGGGGAAATAAAGCCACAAGATCCCCTCACTGTCAAACTAACTGTTCTATCACATACTCAGTTTTCAAGACTATAGTGAAGACAGAAAGTTAACTTTATGCAGCAAAATAGCAGTTCCAAAGTGATTCATTGTTAATAAAATCTGTAACAGTACAAAGGAAAGTTCAACAATAAAAGCATAATACTAAGGACAATGGATGATTCATTTGACCAAGTCACTTTTTTCCAACCCCCTGGTGGGCTGCAGACTGGCATCTAGTGGTACTATCACTGCATAGGCAGTGGTACTGCCAAATACTGCGACTGGATTTTTTTCCCCCCTACTTTAAAGACAGGATGGATACTTAATGAAGTCATCATCAGGTACAGATAAATGTGGTTTGTCCAGTTAACTAGCAAATATTCCCTCAAATACAGTGACACAAAATGGATGGGCTTTTTCAACAAAAAAGTGATGTGTGACACAACCGTGTCCACTGACAACTCCAAAATATGAGGTAGGGAAATGTGACAGTGAATACATTAACATGGTATTCATAATAGCAGGCAGTGATGTGCACTATAAATTTGGCTACTACAGTTGACGGTGGTACACAACATGTTTACGGCTCATTTTTTCCTTTCTTTGTAATGTCTTTTATTTGTCATGTGTTTTGGAAGGTTGTCCTTAGAACTGTTTCACTTAGCCAGCAAGGGCCTCAAGTTATAAAAAGGTCAAGTGCACCGGTTACAGACCAGTGCTGATACTTTTTACATCACTGAACTCTCAGATGTGGAGTGTACAGTGCAGACCTTTTATAATGTCCCTCCTGTATGTAACTGTCAATGACTGCTCACACTGAGTGTATGATCAAATCCTGCACTGACATTCACCTGAAAAATAGCTGCTTTTCCTTTTTTCCCCTACATAACTGCACTAACGCACAACAATCATGTTCATCAAATGCATGCTGTCGACAACAACTTCCAACACTGTTGACTGAGCCCTCTTGCACACATGTACATGACGTCAATTTAGTTACTGTTCCTAAACAGTTGAATGATCTTTGTATAACTGAAGTTCCAACAATGAAATATCTGTCAAAGTCACAGAGATCTTTTCCTTGTCATCTTCATCCAAAATAACAATCAGCCAGGCCTGCTCAGCATGTTTATCCATGCCATAGAGCATGCTTGGGTGATTGCTCAATTACCATGCAGTGCATCTGTGTGGAAGTACAGTATCTGCATTTGTTCCGTTTCAACACTCATGGATTCTGGTTTTTCTTTCTATTTGTCACCCTTGTGTATCCTTATGGACACACACACCACAGCATACTTACATCATTCCCTCCCAATTATAGCAGGTTTCTTCAAGGACACACACAACAGCTCTCAAGATGAGGCATATGTTCACGTGTGCTGTGGGGATCAGTGTGAATCTCAAATCCAACTCCCAGTCCAGATTTTTTTGTTTTTTCCATTTTTTGATGAGCTACTTTGGTTTCTTATGGCAAACTTAGCTGTGTTATAAATTGTCTAAATGTGTTTTTAGCTTGAGGGATTTCAGATCATTAACCTGAAATCCAGCTGGCACCAAAAGGCTCTTGGGGTTTAATATCCTGATTCAATAAATGAAGGGGACACGAAGGCCCAGGCCTTGCTGAAGGCTTAAGTTGTTTTTTGTTCCCTTCCTGAAGAAACTAATGATTTAGATCGATCAGTTCAGTCATGTCAGTGGACATGCTTTGGACAAGTTGACAGTGGTGAAAATGAGGCAGAAATGTCTCTGCATGACTTTCATGAGACTAAGACTTTACAAATGTTGTGCAGGGATCATAATATGAATGGGTCCGTTTATAAAAATAGATTTTGTCACATACCTGCGACCGGAGAGGGCTTTCGAAGCACGACCCAACGCGTCTTCCACTGTGGAGAAGTTTGTGAAGAAACAATAAACGACAAAGTATACTCCTGTGGTTGTCCTCGCAGTGTGAAAAGACATTATACAATCAAAACTAGGAAAGAAATAAGTGGAATGAACCTTTTTTCCATCTCTAAATTTGACTTGTCCCTCCGCGACAACTGTATCCGTCATCTTCTGTCATGGTTCCGAGCAGCTGTGTGTGTGTGTGTGTGTGTGTGTGTGTGTGTGTGTGTGTGTGTGTGTGTGTGTGTGTGTGTGTGTGTGTGTGTGTGCCCCCCCCAGCCCACAGACAGGGTGAAGGGGAGGGGAGGGGAGGGAAGGGGAGGGGAGGGGAGGGGAGGGGAGGGGAGGGGAGAGGGTCACTTTTCAAAATAGCCTTTACAGCCCCTGGGCCCCGCAGTCAGACTGTACTTTCCCTGACAAGCAGGACCCTGAAGCCCAGACAGGCCGCGGCCTTTCCCCACCAGCCCACCCCAAGTTAGTCCAGTTGTCCCCCTGTGTCAAGTGCTTAGACTACATTGTTTACAACGGGGCTAATTCGATTAAAACGGCATAACTTACGTAGCTTTCAGTTAACTGTTGGAGCTGGCCCTGAGCTGAGCCGGGTGTTAGACAGATCCATGTTGCCTTACTGCTAATCAGAGGAGCTCAGCCCCTCTAATGTGGAAAAGTTGGCTCCAAAATAAGGACATTTTAGAGACAGACAGTTAGTAACTAAGCTACAGTAAAACAAATATTTAAAGTTAACTATTTAACGAAATATTTTATTGTGTTACTTTTACTTTACGTCGCGAATCAATACTCTACACTTGGGTCAGTGTTGTAGTGTAACTTTTTGTATTACAGGTGAAGAATGTAAAAGTTAATGGGATATATAACTGTAGAAGCGGAGTATAATAATCTAAATTATTTCCTTAGTTTAAGTCACATGAAAATAAGCGTGTTCTGTGTCATAACTACCTTAAATTCAGCCGTTTGTTTACAGGACAGGAGGGCAGGTCCGCCATCTTGTCATCTATAGAAGGAATGCACACGTCACTTCCCCCCTGGGCCACGCCCCTCTAAGTCAGACTGAGTGGCAAAAACAAACCGGCTCAACATGGCGGAGCATAGCAGAAACTACAATGAGACCGGGAAAAATGAGGAATATAATATGAAATTAATGACAACTGGACTGGACATGGATCCATACAAGCTACCAAACAACAAGTGGTCTACGAACATTGATATGTGGACAGAAATCACGTATCCTGACATTTATATGAACCTGATTTCAATGCCGGGAAAATACCCAATGCAAAGGATTACAGCTGGTGAGTGCTTTCAGTTCAACATACTATTGTTTTTGAGGCTTTATGTCAGTGAAGACGTATTTTCTTGGCAGTGATTGCCAAGGTAAAGGCCCAGCAGTAGTGCTCACAGTTCACTACTGATTTACTGGAGTTGAACTGTTAGTATTGACCCAAGTGAGTGAATGATCTACTGGTACTGTGGAGATTTAAGTAGAGTTAACATCAAATACTTGATCCAACACAGCTACAACAGCTTTGTGCTAGAGTACCTCCTTATTTGGAAAACTAGGTTAGCCTTAGTTTAAGTTAGTTTACAAATCATGTAGAGCACAAGGTTCATAATCACACAATTGAGGACAAAAACGTTTCAGTTATCAAATATAGAACTAAATGACAGATGCTAACATTAAGAGCTTTACAAAGAAGTAATGTTAGCCAAAACGATATGTAATTTAAGGTATGATTTTACGCAAGAACACAGCATAAATTAACGTTACCTGACACGAAATGGCAACCACAAATCCAGGTTTCGTTGCCTGGATTCCAGTTATTTCTATGAACTGCAGCGATCCATCTGCTTCTTCTGTCTTTGGCTTTAGGTCGCCGCTAAAACGATAGCTCCGAGTGCTTTTTAAATCTATTTGTGCAATCAGTGGCACAACAGCTCTGCTCCATTTTTTGGATTGTTCTAATGTTTTCACAGTATTCAAGCCAAAGCTGCTACTCATCTCCCTCGTTCTGCCTCTCAGTGGGCGTGACAGCGGTGACTTCCGCTATCGGTGACGTCACGTGCATACCCTCTATATTCAACATTGGATTTTAGTTTTCGCCAACATGACAAAAACAAGTTCCGACCAAGTTATTTGATTGGATGTATCAATCCGCTTCAAATTAACTAGATCCATACTAACAATTACTAGGTTATATTCTACATTGTAACAAATATTGCCCCCTCCTCCAAAAAAAAAAAAAAATAGACCCATTTCCAGAAATAGAAATTTAGTTCAGTTATGATTGGTCATCAGAGCAGAATGAGGAGGTGGAAAGAAACTCGAAAACATCATCGCAGAGCTCCAGATGTGTGAAATTTGACATCAGCTGACTGAGATACATAGAGAAGTGCAGAAATAAAGATAAATCAAGGCAAGTGTACATCCATGTGCTTGAGAAATTTTAACCAAAATGTGAAGAAAATCATTAAAAGACAAGATGAATTTATGTGCATTTCCATCTACAGGCGTTTCATACAATAACACATTACCTGAGCTGGTGATTGAACAGGAGGTTTGAGCTGACAGATGTTTCCTCTGAAGTGAAGGGAACGACTGATCTGAATCATATATATCACAGCTTCAAAGACATAGTCTAATATTGTTTTCTGCAGGTTTTCATGGTGCTATTTTCATAAAGCCTCTCTCTTTTTTGCCATTTCTTGTACAATTTAAGTGATTGATCTGTTTCCATTGCACATATTCACTTTCACCCTTAACTGATACAGTCATGGAAAAAATTATTAGACCATCAAAAGTCATCAAAAATAATGGTTGTGCAATCAAGTACTAACTCCCGTGTGTATCCTGTGACTAAAACAGACAGAAAAGAAAACATGGAATGCCTAAAAGCACTGTTTTTGTCAGTACAATGCCATAGCTATTGATGTAAGAACTGAAGTGATATTAGTTATTATTTAGAAAACATGGAAAATGGCTAGATATCAGTTCTGAAATTAAACTCTTATGAGCTATTTTTGTTGTTATCATTATATTTGTCCAAACAAATGTACCTTTAGTTGTACCAGGCATTAAAATGAACAAGAAATTGAAGAAAATAAGAGGTGGTCTAATAATTTTTTCCACAACTGTATGCTGACATTTCTGTGTCTTGTTTTATTGTTTGCTAAAGCTGTGAATTTGTCTGGATCACACATGCAACACAAGCAAAGGGTGAACAGATTCCTATTGATATTTCACTACTTGCGCAATAAATGGAAAAATACAGATAAATAAACAGGATACAAAATAAGTTGACCTGCAGTATCTGTAATGTTAAAGCCAGTCAGGTAATGTCAGAAAACATATATGTGTTGCTTGGAAACAGTGCTGTCTTAGGCTTGTTGTGGAATAACTTGTGTCTGTGGAGCAAAGTAAATGATTAAACGAACAAACAAATCATAACATTTGGTTGATTATTTACTGCTAAATGGATGGTGCTTGTTCAGCGATTGTGTATAGGTGCCTCTATGAAACTGGATTCATTTTGGTACCTGGCACTTTGCCAGCTTTTTAGACCCAATAATAAAAGAGAAATGCAGACAAATCTCCCCCCAGGATCTACCTAATGTTGACCTCAGATAAAAGCAAAAAAAATTATACTCTTGCTCTGAGCCATCCCAAAATTAATGAATTTTTAATAAAATATTGGGGCCAAAAATAGGACCAAAATTTGGACATGAAAAGCGACCTAGGTGTCAGTGCATTTGATCTGAAAACATGTCTGTAAATGGTCTTATAAACCACTATGAATAAAGACACTGTGTTATATTTGTCGATCCTAGTGGTTTTTCTAATCCAGACATGTGGGTTTTTCATGAATCTCAGTCTCATTTCAGGTTTTGTGTGTAACCCGTCGTGTCTACTGGTGTTACATGCGGAACCTGCCCGTTTAAACACATATAAATTATGAGTGATTTTGCAACAACAATCATTTTTTTGAAACACTCTGCCTTCAATTTCCAAAATGTACCTGTAAGAGAATAAAAAGATATTAAAATTAGAAAAGCACTCGGAGAGCGCAGACCTCCACCAAGGCAGATCAGTGCCTCCCCCATCACCAAAATTTAATCATTTGTTCCTTGTGCCAGTATCAACATTTCCTGAAATTTTCATCCAAATCCATTCATAACTTTTTGACTTATCTTGCACATGGACAGACAGACAGACAAACAGATAGACAAACCAACGCCGACGAAAACATAACCTCCTTGGTGGAGGTAAAAAATATTAGTGTGTAATTTTTGAGTCCTTTTTACCATGTTACATGTGGATTTTTGTATAGAAATAATATAAAAATGTGTTTTATCTGAAAAATAGTTTCTCTTTTATCTCAGTAATTATTTATTTTTAAAATAGACCCAAAGTGCTTCCAAACTTGCTTCATAACATTAGTCTACATCTGGTTTGAATTTTTAGCTGCTCTGTCCTGTTTTTAGGACCAGTTTCATAGAAGCACCCATATCACACTTGAAATCATAGTGTACTGAATATCAGCACTGCAGGGAATATCCATGCTGACATTCAATATACAGCACTTCCTCACATGTGATATTGCTTAAATATCACACTCTGAACCTTTAAGTGGAGTTTGGAACCATAGTAATGAAAGAACAGGGGTAACTAATGCATACATTAATGATAATCCCATAATGTTAAGTCAGAATGCAGTCATCATTTTAACCCTTTCATGCATAGTGGTCACTACAGTGGACAGTTATTCTGCAGCTGTTCTCTTGTATATTCACAGGTTTTGTTGTTTTATTTGCATATCAGCCAACACAGTGGACGCCTATGCATCATCCCATACACTGACATCCATATCATTACTGTAACTTTGCTGTTCTTGATAAACCTGATCTGCACTAACATGTTTGAGTGAAAATCAATTGCTTGTTATTGTTATTATACTGTAATTAACTGTTTTTCTTGAACAAAATAGTTTGTTTTTGTTTTTTGCTTTTTTGCATATTATCTCCATAAAATGAGTAATAACTAATATTAGAGTATGCTAAAATGTAACAAAACATCAGATTAGCAGCATTTAAAAAATATATTTTATAGTTTTCACTCAGCATATCAGTAAATACATGTTTCTTTGCTTCAAAAATTAAATGCTTGATGTCCAGCTGAGAGGATATTTTTGCAACTCCATGAAAAATAGGTTCATAAAAAATTCTTCAATTGCATTGTTTTTTTTTTTTTCATGCCTAAAGAGGAATAAAAACACTCAGGAAAAATATCTTGATTAGGGTCAAAAAGGTTCAAAATCTCTCTGACGGGATATTTTAGAGACAATTTGACCCACATTTTTACTTTTAAATTCATTTTTGCTTTAGTTGAACCATAAGGGATTATCCAAAACAAGGAGCTACTTTATAGTGAAATAAATGTTGGAATGGCAATCAATTAAAATTCGCTCTCTGACGAGACATTACTGTGTTTTGACCCATTAAGGTTCTTATAATTCATGCATGAAAGGGTTAATTTGTTACTCGTGCTTTTTCTTCTGTGGTAGCCAATGTAAGATTGTTGCAAAAAAAAAAAAGAATACATTTGATTTTATGTAATAATTAAGGAAAGAAAGTCAACATGTTGTGTTTCTGTGAGTCTTGGGATTGGTTTTAAACATTTCCCAGAATGACAGATGGGCTTGAATTTAATCAATCTACTCTGTTGTACTGCACAAACCCAATCCACCCCTTGTGTGAAAAGAATCTAGTTAACTTTCAGGCCCTTGTGGGAAAAACTCCAAAGAAAGAGAAGTACAAACACTTATACTCATAGAGTCTCTCTCCTTTATTGACCTAAGTTTTTTTTCTAAGAATATCTGTTCCAAAATGCCAGATTCATGCCAAAGATATTTACTAATACTGCTACAGTTTACGGTTCATTCATATAAGTCCCTTTTAAAATTACAGACTCATAACAAGAGGGAAACACGGAACTATTGTTGTTTAAAGTTATCCTGCATCAGCTCAAGTGGTAGAGATGAAGACAGCTAATGACTTAAGGAAAGGATTATAGACCAGTTTCACAGCAGCCAATTGGACTTGTTAAGACAGTAAATACACAGGCTTAATAGTTGTCATTAAAATGGCTGCATCCCATTTAGCCGGATCAATTTGTGGCCTTTGAATCGTGCTAGTTTGTTGACTTGAATAGTCTCCTGGATGGCAAACATGTGCACCTGTATTTCACCTGCTTTAAAGGAGTGATATTCTGCTTTGTTTTAAATGGAATTATACATTTTAAAACATTTCCCTGTGGTCTACATAAACTGTAAATGCTATGCTTGGGTCTGAATTCTTCATTAATTCAACTCCACAGGTCCATTTTCAACCCGATTTCTGACTAATGACACCAGAAAGGTCGTTTTGAGCGCTGGCCCTTTAAATGCACATGAGCCACTTCAGGCCCCACCCCCTCCAGGTTGTTAGCTGTGCTGCTCTGTCCCGCTCAACCAACAACTGAACATTTAAGGCAATCAGCTCGAAGTGTGGACATATTTTCAGTTTTTACTACAACCATTGCTGCTGACAAACAATTATGGCGTACTCTGAGAAATGTTCATCGGAAGTCTGGACCTTATATGTGCAAATGTTGTGACGTAACTAGTTATAGACGCAACAAATTAAAACGGGTTGTAGAAATCCACTTGATTTTTGCCAAAATTAGTGTGAAGATAGCTTTGCAGCACCTGGAGGGTTCAAATTCAAACTTTAAGAACTATTAGGGTCCAAATACACAAATAAATGAACCAAAGACTAATAAAAGTGGGTTTAGCAAAATATGACCCCTTTAAGGTTTAACCCTTTGAACCCTAAGCCTAAAATGCTCCACCTGGACTTTGTTTTATTTTATTTTGACTAACTAAAGGGTGAAAAAATATGCTGTGACTGAGTCCGTTTGCCCATTTTTTCAGAGCACTTTTTTTTTCCCAGATCTTTCAAAAATCATTTACAATTTACTGCATGCTATAATACTGCTAAAACAGCTTCTTCTCCAGCTTGTAGTACAGGTGTGAGTGAAATTACTGTAATGACCCAATAAAACGTAGAAAGCGCAACGTCTCAGGTTTCAGAAACCGCTGGAATTTTTCCAATTGCACAAACAGCGAAAGAGTTATTGCCATCCAAACTGCATATGCACAGGGTGTGTCAGCGATGATACGGCAGGTTTTAAAGAGTTAACATTATTATTGTTTGCATACAGTATGTTCTACACTGTGTAGCCATTGTCATAGCAGATAGTATAAAAAATGTCCAAATGTGTTTATCAACAGTGTTTGCAAAATACAGGGTGTATCCAAAAAAAAAAAAAATTATATATATATATATATATATATATATATATATATATATATATATATATATATATATATATATATATATATATATATATATATATATAGAAAAATTACCCCCAGTTCTGCATTTGATAGTTTTTGGAATTTTCTTTTACGGACGTCAATAGGTAGGGGATTGGTGGATATTTGTCCAAATTTACAGACCAAGGTTTTCATGCATGAGTGAGCAGGGGCAAATTCCGCAACCCTAACCCTAACTTGGCCTGTCCTCAGTGACATTTTCAGGCCTAAACAAGTTGAATTAACTTTGAAAGGCAGGAATAGCTGCCATGGGTAAAGAAATGAAATTGACATGGTGGCCAAAGTGTTACTGCTGTAACCTGGCAGTTTTGTGGAAAACAAGATGGATGCCCATTGTCCCCTCCCATGACCTTTGATTGGATTTAAATCCCACCGCTACTTTGCGCAAACCAGTTTTAACTTTGCACAATTTGCCCCTGCTCACTCATGCATGAAAACCTGGGTCTGTAAATTTGGACAAATATCCACCAATCCCCTACCTACTGACGTCCATAAAAGAAAATTCCAAAAATTATCAAATGCGGAACTGGGGGTAATTTTTCAAAATGTATAGGTTTTGTTTTTTTTATACACCCTATATAAGTAAACAGTCTTTGTAACACTAATTACACTTTATAAGCATGCAACAAAATAACTTTCCAAAGACTAAATTTATTATTTTGTCCTATTGCATATCAATAAGTTTTTATTATTATTATTTTTTCAAAACTTGTTTACATCTTCGAGCAGCATCTTGATTTCTTCTGCATCACACTGTTCAGTAATATTTTCAGTAATGTTCCTGTGATGGTTTTATGCTTGTGTGCAAACTGCCTTTGTTGAATCTAGTTAATACTGTCAGTTGTTCTCCAGTGTGAACGAGCCACATTCCAAGCCCATCTTAGCATGAGTATGTAATGTGAAACTGTAACGCACACTTGGATTAATATCTTCTTAGTAGCTGCCCTCTGAGGACAGTCTGGGAAGCAGCTGCACAGTTGTTGACATCAGGCCCTTAGTCTCAACTCAAGATGTAGAAAATATCTGACCTGCTGCAGAGATAGTTAATGTGTCCTGAATCAGACAATCTGTGAGTCAGCTTCACGTCAGCCTCCTCAGACAAAGGTTGCTTTCAGTTTACTGCGGTCCATCTGCCCCTTGCCCTCACTCTGCTCCAGCTGCCTCTTGGCTTTGACCATGGAAGGCAGTTCAGATGTCTGATACACTGCCGACCTCATCCTGCTTCCACGGCAACGCAGCTCCAAGGCCACACCCTCCCACTTCCTATCCAGCTCTGAATCCTGGGAGATTCGGGATCCCCTGCGGGTTTGTCCATTGTCTTCCGGGTCAGAGCTGGCACCGATTTTGTCCAGATCCAAAGCTCGTTTGGGCGTGATGGTGTGATGGGTGGAACGGGATGAAGGCGACTTGGATTTGCGGCGTGAGCGATGAGGAGGCCGAGGTGGAGGAGCAGGGGGAGGAGAAGGAGTGGGAGGGATGTATTTGGTAGATGTTGTTTTCCTGCCGGGCATTTTGAAACCCCCGACACCTCTTTCACACCCTCTCCACCTGTTTCTGTCTTTACCTGAGGAAAAACAGGCTGCTTTAAAAGAGAGGTGACAAAAGAAGTGGACGAATAAGGAGGGAAAAAGTACTCCCAGCACTCAGTGTCACTGCAAACACAGAAAACACAAAATAGGGATCTGCACTCATCAAGGATAAAGCATAAAAAACAAAAACTCAGAAGCTACAAGATATCTTGGCTGTATATTTGTGTGAAAAGGATGGTGAGAAATGAAGGTAATTCACATTCTGTCAGTTATCACACTGTGACAGCCAGCTGCTGGATACACTAACACACACTAACACACACAACACACACACGAAACACACACTCACAGCTGGATGGCAGCAGTAACCTAAATGGACGTGACAGATGTTTTTTTGCTTGCTCTTTGCTATGGCATCATAGGAAAGCGGGTTAGAAGATGCTCTGTACAGTGTTTGGATGCTTGTCTCTGTCTGTTAGAGTAGAGACAGTAGCGTGTCCTGTCTCAGTACAGACTGCTGCCATCTACTGGCTGACAGAAAGACAGCTGCACACTCCCCTCTCACTTCTGTTTGTCCACAAATCATTGCGTGGCACTAAAATGTAAAACAAATGTATTCTGTTGGTTCCTCTAGCAATATATGTTTGATACACTGATCTCAATTTTATGCACCTATATTATTTATTTATTTATTTTACCTTTATTTAACCAGGAAGTCCCATTGACATTATGAATGTTTTTTGCAAAGGGAGACCTGGCCAAGGTAGCAGCCATATACAAAGATCAAATAACATAAAACACATACATGATACGCAATTAACAATAAAACACAATAACAACTATTTAACCACAATGGCATCAAGAAAAATAGGACCAATGGCCCTGTAGCTTACTGGCCAAATTAAAAACTTTGGGAAATGTATCCAGATGCCATTTATTATCCCCCAGTTCTGTGTATTTATTCTATTACAGAAATAGCCCATGTTTTGGTCATATTCCAATCAGATCTGTAAAAAATTCAAATTCCAACTTGATATCATTGATACTGATTTATTGGATCAATCCACTTCCTATCTGTTATAACAGGAAAATTTGTCAAAGTCGCACCAAATCCAGAATCAGATCCGAATCGAAATAATTTCAATACCTTGTGTTGACATCATCATACAGAAGCTGTATACCAAGTTTGAAGTCAATCAGAACTGGAGTTTGGGAGAAAAAGACGATTGAAATTTTTTCCCCGTAAGAGCCCATGTTAAATTTTCCGTAAGTTCCCGGCTCCAGAAGAAGATCCTGATCAGCATGTGGACATTATTTTTTGGTCAGCTCCCCATCAGGGCTGGACTGTAGAAATTTACACTGGATATCATTTATATTTACTGAGTTATTGCATCGATCCACATTCTATCTCTTATAATGGGGACATTTTTCAAAGTCGCACCAAATCCAGAATGAGATCCGGATCCAAATAATTTCACTAACTTTTGTCAACATCATCATAAAGAAGCTGTATACCAAGTTTGAAGTCAATCAGAATTGTAGTTTCGGAGAAGAAGACGATTGAAATTTTTGTAACGGACGACAGACGACGACGATGCATGACGACAATATCTTACGGCCTGTCATCCGGGAAGCTAAAAACAGTGACATTCCTCCTTCACTGCATTCTCCATGATACTTTTAAAATCCTTAACAGAAATGAATGTACACTACAAACCAAAAGTTAAGGATATTCTTTTTATTTTTGGTCATTTTTTGGTCATTTTTTCCATTTCTAAATAAAACTATGTCTGGTCATTAAAGAAAAATGTGTTTCAATTCAATTCACACACAAAAAAGTAAAAAGCGCTGCACAAGAATCCCAAGTGAAAAAAATAGCCCAAAAATTTAAAATATCCTGAACTTTTTCTTTGTAGTGTATTTAGTTTCACAGCTTTTTGAAGATTATTCCACAACCATGGTACATGAAAGGAAAATACTGTTTTACCAAAGTCTGTCAGAACTCGGACAACAGTCAAAAGCAACCACATGGAGGAACGTAGATGGAAACTAACCAGAGCTAACAGAAAGAAGAGTACTGAGGTGTTTTGGAAGTTTACCCAGCAGAGCTTTATAGATGAACATAAACCAGTGTTTTTTGTCTACGGATGGTGAATGATGTCCAGTCCGTATCTGCATGTCTGTACAACAGATCACCATAATCAATGACAGGCAGAAAAGGTAGCTTCCACAAGTTTTTTCTTTGTGGAAAATGTGAAACAGGATTCATTTCTAAAATAAAAGCCAATCTTTTTATATGTTTGTAAAGACCTCTTATGTAAGATTTACAGGGATATAGAGGGATCTTGTTACAGAAAAGGAATATAAGAGTCACAATTAACCCATAAAGACCCAGTGCTACTTTTGTGGTAAATTTTTCTCTCTATTTAACCTTTCTTATGTGATTTATCACCATTTACTGCAATATTATAACCTGTATTTTGCATTTTTCAGTGTAAATCATGTATTTTCCTATATTTAATTCACTGATCATGTAGATGTTCATTAAAGCTTAGAGCAAATTCAAAGGTTATTATATCAGAAACAGAAAACTGAAGAAAACATGTTTTTTTTTTTTTTCTGCAAAATCTATCATTAACTGAACATAAAAACAAGTGTGTCTATTCACTGTTTCACTGGTGAACTGATGTTGTAGAAGATGACGGTGTTTCCACGCTCACTACAGAGCCTCTGAACGTCCAAATGGGTCATATCTGATGACCATGAGAAGACGACAAACTGCATTTTACACCAGTTATTTACATGTATTGATAGGATTAGTGGATCAACAGGTATTAAACATTTTAGATCAGTAGATGCGTTGGTTGCCAGGGGCTGTTTGGGTCTTTATGGGTTAAGTTATCGCATAAAAATATTATTACTAAGGTGTTTTCATCACCACAGAATGAGCAGTTTATCTACAGGAATGATTCACTGTTCACATCCTCTCTGACAAAACTACTGGTCGGATTCATTTCCAATTCCAATGTCTACAAACTTTTTTCGCATTTTTGAAAAATTAAAATTTTTGACGAATCTTTGAAATATAAAAAAATGTGCCTTGAATGGAAATAGAGATATCAGTATAGTTACTACTGAGCACTGATAGGAAGTGATATATGGACTTTCATTTAATTTGTTGAGTTATCCTCAAGTTAAAGTACCACGTTATTGATTCTTCATAGAACATGCTTGTGAGCTACAGGGCCATTGGTCCTATTTTTCTGTTTTTATAGGAGGTAGCCTCCAGCCTCCAGATGCTTTACTGTCTCTTGCTATATTTGAATGTGGTTCAGAGTTAATATCCCCTTAACTATAAGGCCCAGAGAGGATAGCCCCTCTGTAGGACAAGGCTGAGCTGAGGGTGGAATGGTGCAATAAGCAACTTCACCACTAGATGTCACTAAAGCTTACACACTGAAACCTTAATGCTTTCAGAGGCAGTCAGACTATGTGTTTTTTGGTGGTGAAATTGACAGCCCGGTGCAATGAATATCCTACTATAATGAACGTTCTGTGTCCGACGCGTGTCCAGATGTTTGTCCCGATGTTGCAGCACGGGAGGGCGTACGGGTGCAAGGCCACTGTTGCACCATGGGAGGGCGCTATAGTACAATGGCACCATGGGTACAATGCCGTTAGTAAACATAATTACTGAATTTTATCTTTTATATATGTTTTTTATTTGTTTCATCTGTAGTAACAAAAACATCACTATACAAAGGACTATTACAGCCAGACAGATGAATAAAAACTAAAATGATCTAATTTTAAGGATAAAGTCCTAATTTTATGAGAATAAAGTTAGAATTTTATCCACATGAAAATATTGTTAGTTATTTATCATAGAAATTTAGAAATCATGTAATGTCTGCGAACATTTTACAGCACTGCTTGACTGGTGAATGTAATTTGGTAATATTAGATTTTTTTCTTTGAGTTTTTACGGGAAGGTTGTTTTTTAAAAAAGGGGGGGGGGGTCATCTTATGCAACTTGTTCAGACTGCATACTACATGCTTTATTACATCTCATGTTGCACATGATATTTTTTATTTCATTTTACCACACTAAATTTATGTCTACAAAGACTTGCTGCTACTTTTTTATTTTTATATTTATTTTATTTTAAATAAAAGTGGCTGCTGTAACAGAATAATTATACATCAAGGATCAGTCGAGTACCCAATCTAATGTGTACACACTATAAATATCACAATGTTGTACAATTATGACTCAAAGGAATTTGTACTGAAATGCTCTTCTGTCGAGTTCAGAATGATAAAAAGAAATAACATCAGGTGACATCACTCTACGGAAAAATGTCCTCTTCACTCTGTTATTTTTGTTGTCCTTGAGAGAGTCTTGTAGTAAACACGTGAAAAATCCTAATCATACAATGCCTAAATATAGGGAATGAATCACTATTTTGCAAATAAAACAACATCAAATAAAAATAAAAACCTGTTCAGCTTTCAGGACTCTAGTGGGCTTCATCAAATAAAAAATAAGTAGCAATATAAATTTGGATGACTCAATACCTGAAGATTGAATACTAACCATAGAGCAATTCATCATTTCACGTGGAACTGAATATGAAACTAATGGAGAAAAAGAAATGCAGGAAATTCTGAATTCAATATTTATTTTAGGGCTATTATTTTTGTTCATTATATTAGTCCTTGGTCTCTGCTGTTTGTAAAGCACTGTTCTATCTCTAGCATAAATCTAATGCATGATGTAGTTCATGAACTATTGCAAGTTTATCATAAATTCCTGACTTTTTTCCCTTGAAATATTTTAGTTGTATTCCTGTAACATATTTACTTAACAATATTACAGCTTTATTTTCAGGATATTACAACTTTTTCCTTGGAATATAATCTGGAGGTAACTGTTTTTTAATTCAGTTTAGCTGCAGTACTTGTACCATGTGTATAATATATCACAGAACTACTATTATTATCCACAGTACATCAAGAAAGTGTCCCACCATCATATCTGCAATTCCCACCAGCTACAGAAACACAGCTTTCATTAATTTAAGGGAGCTGATGTGTGCTTTCCATGCTTCTACAAGTCTGCTGAGACTATAAACAAAGACCGTAACAAACAGATACTGATATTCTCATTCCTCTATCACCATTCCCTTTTTACTATTAAGGATGTATATACAGAACTACCAGAGTTGTCTAATACAGTATGTTTTAATAACCAGTTTAAGCTTCAACTTTTCATTAAACCGGTGGTTCCCATCCTTTTTTGGCTCATGACCCCATTTTAAGATCACAAATTTCTGGCGTCCCTGGACATTCAAAACAGAGACTTTTTTTTTTTTTTTGCTCAAATTAATTTATTTTTGATCATGTAATAGTTTGCTATACTTTGTTGCACATAAACATTAATTTTAGACGACATTTAGTCTATATAATGTATATTATTCTGGACGGAGGCAGAAAAGACAGGTTGAGATTACTGCACAAAGTGAGATTTTATTTTCCTTGGTCAGGATATGTACAGTCAGTCCACTGCATTAAATCAATAGGTGATATAATTTAATGTGCATAGTGCATTAATATTTGTTCATTCCTCTCACAGAATACTGAAATATTTTAAGTGTCATCAGAATGGCTAAATAATGCTCTAAAGTGCCTCCATTTGTGTAAAAAAAATGAGTAAGTTTCTACTCAGAGAAACAGTATAATAAAGTGCAGACCTAAAAAGATGATGACTTCCTTTCTGTCCTCTTTCTGTTCATATGCTTCCTCTTTAATTTTTCACCAGCAGATGGTGCCATTTGAAATGTAGGGATAAATTGCTCTGATGTACAAAAGGCAATTATTTAGTTGGCCAGAGTAGATGGGCACTGGTCCCACCAGGAGCAATTGAATTGAGTCAAAAGTGTATTCATGTAAGAGCTCTGGTGACGAGGCTTCCCCACGCATTTATAGCAACAAAAGAAAACTCAGTGTCCTGGCCTACGGAAATAGAATGACACTCAAAGATTAGTTTACTCTGAGGAAATCTTAGCATATTTCCTCATTCAGATGACACATTTGGACTTTTTCCCCTGTGATGTGATGGACCAAATAGTATTTTTTTTCTATGTGGTTAAAGCCCCATATTAAAAAACCTCTCCATTTTAGAGACTCAAATGAATTTTTATTGAAATGCTCTTCTGTCAAGTTCAGAACGATTAAAAGAAACAACCTCGAGGTGACGTCACTCCACAGAAAAATGCCCTCTTCAATTCCATTATTTTTGTTGTCCCTGAGAGAGACTTGTAGTAAACACTTGAAAAATCCCAGGCTCATGCATAACACTCACAGAGGAGAAAAATGAATGCTGGCAAAGACTTTCTTTTATCTGTTCCTGCACAAATCTGCTTTGCTTAATGCTTAATGCTGCAGACTGGCTCAGTACAATCAGTTACTGCTGTTGTCACATTCCAGTCACAAAATAAGATGCAATGCGTACAGATGAAGATGATCTGTGTTTACACGCAAGCACAAGCAGATACAGATTAAGTATGAAGTGGAACTGTGTATATTACTGCGTTTGTTAGAATGTATGTGTGCAAGGATGAGGAAGAAACAGGACCCAGTTTTGTTTGTGGGCTACCAAAAAGGCCTGGCAATCACAAAGCTTGTCTAACAAGGCGTTGAGCAGAGGGGAACCCATGCATAACTAATAGCCCAGTCCCCCCAAAAGCCTTTGTACACTGAAACAAAAGCACTGTCCTGCAGACAAACACACAGACACACAAAAGGATATATGTATAAAAGACAGAAGAAGCAAAAGACAGGGGAGAGGAATATCAAGTAAGAGGAGTGTTTGACAGAATGAGTACAATAACTTGAGATTATCATAAAATAAGCATTAAATAAGTAGTTACTCTAATCTGATTACTCCCATGATTATTATCTGTGCTTGACATTTCCATTGAGGGTATAAAGACACGTATAAATACTTCATTCTTTCATACCTCTGTGTGGAAAACAGCTGAGGGTCGATTGGGAGACATGTACACACATGACAAAGTGAGGAGAATAGAACAAATTGGATATTGTAAGAAAAGAAAGGAGGCCGCTCACATGAGGTTCCATAGAGAGAGTTCAACCTCTAAAACAATTTATTTGATCTATTTACAGACAGTACAGTCAACCAAACAGAACAGAGCAGAACTGAATTCTACCGAGACACAACTGAAAGCAATTCAACAATGACTACAGCAATATGGCGATTTCACAAAGTTGACTATGTACAAATTAATACTTTTGTTTGAGAGAGAGTAAAAATGAAAATGACGTGCATGGGATAAATTAATGTCTTCTTGAGAATATAGTACAGGATAGAGTTAGAGTGAAATCTTTACAAAGTTCTGACTCCAGCTGAGACACTGCACCTCCAAACACTGTTGAATTGCTAAAGTGTGGAAAAAAAGATCCTATTGTGTAATGTAGTGCAAAGAATACTAACAGAGATGAAAAACACAAACTATTCTTGTCTCCTTGGTGCAGAAAGCTTTGATAATGGTGTCAGAGTGGGCTAGTGTGTGTGAACACCCATTACAGTTTGTTTTCATGAGTGACACGAGAAATGCCTGAGGTGAAAACAGTGGTGGAGACACAGGACGTACTGTGCTCAAGTCGAAAAAGTTATGTTCATGGCTGTTGTATATGTCAGTATTTGTGGGGTCAGGCCTGCAGTGTCAGCAAGCAATGTGTTAAATGGAAAATAAGACATGTTTCAGTTGGAAGTGCATTGATGTAGCTTCCATACGACTCTGAATATGGAGCAGCTAGTTACTATTAACTGATACCATGAGCTGTTTTCCAAACCTGTGGTGGCACAACCACTTGTAGCATGAAATAGACATCCTCCATGTTTAAATATAAAAATAAGATGGACTAAAGATGTGTAAAGTCTTGTTTGTCACTGGCTAAAGTGCATTGTGAGATCTGTGCACTGGGGAGATGGTGGTGGTGGTGGTGGCATTGGGGGGGGGGTTGGCACCAATTCATACTGAGCTCGACCTTGAGCTCACACATCCAGAGAAAAAAAAAATCCACAGCAATTCTGCTCAAAGGCCCACACAGATACACACCACACAGGAAAGTTCCGGGAAATTCTGTCTGCTTACACAGACGAAGCCTAATGCATCCATTCTTCGCCTCTTCATGTGCCTGACCTATTTTATTTTAAGTCTCATGTCTGCATACAATAGATACAGATAATCCAAGCATCTACAATGTATGCACTGTGAGGTTGTGCACTCTCATTTCTGTTGCATGTGGTGAAGGTCTCACCTCCATACTTCCAGTAGACACTCTATTCTCCTTCAGTACTTCAGAAAGTAATTTAGAAAAATAGATGGTCTATTACTCATTCAAAGAAGGAAAGGAGAAGATCTGGATGCATTGTGGGCCGTTCAGCCTCAGACCTCTTCAAGGTCTGAACCTGAAAATGAAGCTTGTAACTGACTTCAGTGGGTCCCACTCAGTCAGGTGAAGAGAGAGGTGAAACTCGAACACTTGGAAAAAAGTTCACACGGGGGAAGTACCTGAGCTAGGCCTACCGTCCTGTGCTTGATGTTGGGGTCGAGAGTTGGCTTTGCACGGTAAGGCTGAGGGAGTGACGTAGTTGAGGCTGGGGCTGTTAATGTCCCCCTCTCCTACTAGAGTCAGATCAGACAGGGTGTCCTCCTCCAGCATCTGCACCGATTCCCCCCTGTTAGAGTCCTGAAGAAGACCTCGCTGGGTGCCCTGTGATGGCTGAATTGGAGAGAGGGTACCAGGAAATGGAGGGGGTGGTCTGGCTCTCCTCCCCCCTCCGCTCTCACTGCCCAGTGCAGAGTCCAAGCTCTGGGACTGATGGCTCACGTTGAGCAAGTGGGTTCCACCTCCTCCCTTGTCATTGCTGTTCGCCTTATTGCCCCGGCGACCGCTGCTAGGGAAGCTGCCGTTGTTGGGGTTACGGGAATTAGGGGTTGAGCAACTGGGCTCCGGGTTGTAGGAAGGAGGCACAGCCTGGTTGGTTGCCATTGGCGACAGGCGCAGAAATTCTGGGAGCTGCAGGTCGCTTTTGTTTAGCAGGCCTCGCTGGTCGTCTGCTCGGTTGCTCTGAGCTTTGGATATGAGGTCGAAGAACTCTGCAGGCACACACATACAACACGAAGAAAAACAAAACAGAGTGCACACATACACACACTCACGTGAACAAATGTTTGACACAACTTCTACACAAACAATAAAACACTGTGTTTCAAAAAAACTTGCAATATGGGACATGTATTAATTAGTTAGACAAGTCAAAGCTACATTCAGTGTGAGCTGAGGTGACTGTGCTACATGTAGCTAGCTAGCTCTGAAAGCATTTGGTGCTGCTTCTGCAATACTGCAGACAGGCAAAGGGTTAGTTAGCAACAGCTACAGGAAAAGCGATCACAAAAAAGAGAGAGGTTGTTCAGTCTTTACCTTCAGCTTCGTCTATATTAATCTTTTTCTGCTTTCTTTTCTCCGGAGCCTTATGGACAGAGACAGAGTGGTTGGGGAAAGGCTGGGTGCTTGTGTCAGGGCTGGGTCCAGCCTTGCCATTTTCCCCATGGGGATGGGCTGAACCGGCTTTCCCTGATGACCTGTCCTCCCCCTGGGGGCCACAAGGAGAGCGGAGCGGGGCATTAGAGCCCTGATGAGTCACGATGGTGGAAGGACGGGCACAAATAATGACAGAATGTGGGAGCTGATGCCACCGGTGGTAAGGAGGGTGACAAATGATCAAATGAGAACATCTTGATGTGACACATCTTTCTTTCAGTGATGGGGGCAGAAATGGTATTTAAACAGATGACGTCACCAATAATCAATGACATTGTTTGATCAAGTCTATGTATTGGAAGGCAGGATGTTCCATTAAGACAACCGAATGTCCAACACTGTGCAATCACCAACACACACTGCAACATGACCAACTATCGACTACTCTAGAAAACACTGACACTGAATCAACTAAGAGAGAAATACTACAGGTGGGTCATTCCATAAATTCCTTGAAAAAACAGAAAACTTATTTTCAGTTCATGGGGCCTTGGACTCTAAATTCTATTTTAGTTTATAGATTTTTGTCCCTCAGAGCTAAATGTCAACATTATTATGTGTATTATGAGCTGGAATGGCTTATTCTTCACAGGATTGGATTGAAATGTATTCTTGGCACACAGAAACCTGAAGAATAACTTGAAATTTGTATGATTTTAGATAGTTATTGCAGAGCAAAAAATAAAAAATGATCAGTTATGAAAATATTACATTTGGGTAACAAATGACTTTGTTATCCAAATGTAATATTTTCAAAACTAATCTTCACTAGTTGTCACTTACTTGTAGCAAAAATTGTGTGTGCAATTTTTTTGTTTTTGTTTTTAGCTCACATTATTTACAGCTCCATATTTAAACCAGGTCCTTGATGAAGGGCACTGCCAGGAGGATGAGTCTAGACTAGTAGACATCTTTTTGATGGAAAGAGAAGGTGGAGCACCTGTAGGAAACCCACAACACATGGGAAGAACATGCAAATATCCAACCTGGAACACTGTACCTGTGAGGCAATGGTTAGATTTTTCATATCTATAAATGTCTTGTTTCTGTGTAAAAAAACTGACTACCATAGATTTTGCTGGATATTTGACAGTGTGTGTGTGTGTGTGTGTGTGTGTGTGTGTGTGTGTGTGTTGTTTTTTTGTTTTGTTTTGTTTTTTTTTAGCTCTGTCATTATATATTTTTCTAAGAGGAATTATTTTAAATTCTCTTGACAGTTTTTTATTGTAAAGTGTTAATACTCATTTTGAGATGCCCCCCCAAAAAAAGTTAATTTTCTTTATACTTTTTACTTGATGCAATGTTTGCCTTTTATTCCATAGGCAGGCATCTGGACTATGTTCACTTTAAGGTTTACTATTTCTGTGTGTGATAGTTAGGAGTCCTGTTTTTCACTGGGTTCACATATTACATGATACTCTCTTGTTCTCTTGATTTAGACTGTGTGTGTGTGTGCATATATATAACTTTTTTTTTTTTCCACAAGTCATTGGCATGACATAGCAGGGCTAAAGTTTAGTTGGCATGGAATGACCCAGGTGGCTTTCCACATCAGGTAAAAGCCAAATACTAACAAGCAAACCCAAACAACAGTCTATAAGCTACCAACACCAGCGAGGTCCGCTCCTATCGAGGTGCAGGATTTAGAGGCTCTGAAACCCAGAAACCACTAGAGAACATTTTTTATGAAAGAGAGAGATCCAGCAAACCAGAGAGAGAGAGAACTGATGATGCATTCGGCCAAAGGTGAAACAGCAGAAACCTTTGAGAAGGGTGACAAGGCTTGTGGCTTCATAGCAATAGTGCACATGAATACATTTACACAACCTGAATACTGCCAGACATACAGATCACATTTTAAACTCAGTGCAAACAGACACGGGTGATTGAAGACAGGGAGAAAGACACTTAGTAGCGTGACATCATCAACCAGAAGACATTCGGTGGGTTATGGAACATTCCAGAGCAAGACAAAACAACAGGAAACAGGATATTGGAAGAGTTCTTACTGTTGTTGATTGGTTTCTGCTTGTAGATGCTGGGACATGGCTTTTTGAGAGACCTATTTTCTGTTTGTCTGCAGAGTGGAGGTTGCAAATGTAGAGATACTCAGGTCAAAAAGTGGTGCACAGTGTCCACAAAAACATCTATCATTTATACATGCCTATAAAAAATTGGAGACTACAGAAAATGAATAAGAGACCACTTTTGTTAGATTAAAATACCAAGATTTGTGATTCTTGATCTGAGTCTATTTGTTTAGTTGTCAAGGAAAATCCAGAGCTTACTGACCATTTTAAAATGTGTATTTTTTTGTCAAAAACAAACATACTATCTACAGAAACAAGCTACATAAAAATAATAAGCTCTGCAACTTGAAAAAATGTGGTGACTTTCACCTTGAGTGTATGTCACAGTACCACTCTGCTTAGTGCCACAATCCAGCACAACACGAAACACACACTGAACATTTAAATTTACGACTTTTACAATTATGTATTTGCACAGGCTGATGTTGTGATAAGATTATTTGAACAGCTCTAAAATGACATAGAAAACATTGACAACATTTCTTCTAAATTTCAAATAAACATATTGTCATTTAGGACATATTTTATCTGAGCTGTCTGGAAATTTGGAGTGGTCTCCTAAAATTTTTTAGAGCTATTGACAGAAACTCCATCTACAGTCACGGAAAAAATTATTAGACTAACCCTTGTTTTCAATTTCTTGTTCATTTTAATGGCTGATACAACTAAAGGTACATTTGTTTGGACAAATATAATGACAACAACAAAAATAGCTCAAAAGAGTTTAATTTAAGAGCTGATATCTTGCCATTTTCAATGGTTTTCTTGATAATAACAAAAATGACTGAAGTACTTACATCAATAGCTATGGCATTGTACTGCCAAAAACAGTGCTTTTAGGCATTCCATGTGTTCTATTCTGTTTTAGTCATATGATACACACAGGAGTTAGTACTTGCTTAGATGACCATTGTTTTTGATGACTTTTGATGGTCTAATAATTTTTTCCGTGACTGTATGTGTGTTGTGTTTATTTATTTATTTTTTTTACCTTTTCCAGGAGTGTGCTCAGCTACATCTAATACCACCCGCAGACCGTCCAGATTGGATATAGGAAGCCCTAAATCTAAAGGCTCGGACTCCCCACTCTGCATCACAAAGACACATGAAATGAGAATGACTTCAGTCCCAACGCTGCCTTTCCATTAATGTCATGTCTACAGTCATTCAGACTTACAATACGAGCCACTAAATCAGAGAGGTGCAGGCCATATTTTGCCACCACAGGTCTGAGGACCTCCGTCACTGGCTTGGTGGGTTTCGCTTTTAGCCCCACTGAACGGTTTATAGGGACCAAATCAAGCCTTGAAAATTAAAAGAACAGAATTATTCTTCACTGTGGCAAATAATACATCAATAGCATTGACGCTTAGTTTTTCTACTCTGACAGTTTGAAAGTTTTAAAAACTTGCACTGGAAGCACAAATTACCTGAAAAGAGTGCGTTTTTCTAGCCGGAGATCCCGAGAGCACAATGTCATACAGTCCTGGTCCAAAACAAGTGGCTGTGACAGAAACAGAGGAGTAGAGAAAGCCATTATGAGCAGTGAGTAACTGTCTGTTATCTATTCTCTGTTGCACAAGTTTATCACCATATGGTCCTGGTGACACGGAGCACGTATCCATCCAATACACGTGGCAATGTATAGCTCTTTAATAACAATAATAAGAATAATAATAGATAAGATTCAAATAGCACTTTTCAAAATACTCAAAGGAGAAAAATACAAAAAAAACAACATAGCCACTTTATGAAAAATGCAGCAAATTGCAGTTAATACAATCGGAAAAATTCAATATTTCAAGATCTTCCCAAAAGTTATCAGAAAGTACTTCCCCCAAGGACTTTTGAAGGATAAAATAAGGTCCTTATTACTAAATACAAAAGCGGGTCCCTGAAGTGTAAATGCAAATATTCCCTGATCCTGGGTAAAGTTGTGCAGTGGAAATGCAGCTACACCGTTGTATAAAACAGGACAGGAAATGAACGAATTTAAACTAAATAATAGAATAAATTACACTCTTAATATTAGTGTTTGTTTCTAAGAACTTCTAATTAATGCTTTTTATCATTCATTTTATATCTATTTGTAATATGATTAGTCACTTACAATATGTGCTTTGTTGTGTTTTGTAATATTTGCAGAAAAACGGGTGATGCATCCACTCGTGCTGTTTACCTTCTCCCCTCCAACCAGAAAGAGGTCTATAGCTGCCAGGTTGATGCAAAGCTTCTCACAGAGCCCCAGCAGCAGGTCTCTGATGGACACTCCAGCTCTCAGGGGTACAGAGCAACATGAGCCATCTGGTAAGCTAATGTTACACTGCCTCAAGGGGGCGCTGCCCCCTCCGCGCTCTGCTGACACTGACCCTGCACCACGGGAAACATCACCCTGAAAACAGACATGGACCAAGAAGGAGCAGGACAGATAAGACAAGGAGAAGAGGGTTGAAACATTAAGAGAGACAGTGAACAACAAATCAACTTTTCAGTAGGATTCGATCACATATTTGTGCCTGTTATTACAGTGATTATCCGGTCATTTCTATTTCCAAACTGACCTCATTTCTCCCCGACCCAGACGTCCCCAGCTCCAGACTGGCTCCTGAAGACAGGGAACCCTGGGATTCACGGCGCCCATTACTGCCAGAAAAATCTGACAAATAATAGTGTTATTATTAGTGTCTATGAGAAAGACGTACAGTAAAAAACATATACACTACAAACAAAAAGTTAGGGATATTTTTAATTTTTGGGCTATTTTTGTCAGTTGGGATTCTTGCACAGCGCTTTTTCCTTTTTTGTGTGTGAATTGAAACACATTTTTTTAATGACCAGACATAGTTTTATTTACAAATGGCAAAAATGACCAAAAAAATGACAAAAAAAAGAAATATCCTTAACTTTTTGTTTGTAGTGTAGGTTATAGGGCAAATTATACAGCAGTGCTGTGGCACCTGTTGGCATTTTGATGAATACACCACAACTAAATCACTATGGAGTACATATATTTTTCTTTAAGGACAGTTCTCTCCTATGTTAATAAATTCTGTCAATAATAGAACCGTACCTGGTACCATTATACCTCATTCAAACTCATTGATTTAGTCAAGATTGTATAATGTATAATTTGAAAAAAATGATAGTCCACTATAACTCTATCTTACTTGTTTTTTCTCTATCAATGTATGTATGCACCAAACCACTGAAGCAAATTCCTAGTAATGTAAAACCTGTTTACTTACATGGCAATAAACATGATTCTGATTCTGTATGTCAACAGAAGAAGCCAAAGCTCGTAAAATTAACAAATCTACTCACTGTAGTTGAAATCGGCCAGCTCTCGCTTCTTTGGGCCTTTGCCAAAGCTCCTGTTGCGGGACCAGGAGAAGAACATGCCCTTCTTTCTGTCTCCTGAATCATCCCGACTCTCTTCATATAAAGATCGGCCTGACTTGCTCTTTTTGTCCTCCTTTAAGACATAGGCAGACTGAATTCAGAAAGGCAGAAGCTGTGATGCAACTATATATGCACATACAGATATAAATCATGTTTGTATCACTGCTAATGTCCCAACAGGCAGATAACCATTCAAATGATCACAGTTTTCTTCCTTTAATCTTGAACCTGGACATAAACCACAGCCAAGGGGGAACACTTTGACTGTGTTGTTACCTTCTTCGGCGTAGAGATGTTGGAACGATCGGAGCCTGTGGTGCTGTGTTTGGATGTGGGGCTGCTAGGGATGTGGTAAGGGTCTGGTAAGGGCCTGCCCTCCACCTCTGCCAGCATACACTCTTGGTACAGCAGGGACTTGAGGAACCGTGTGTAGCTGTCAAACTTCATTAAATTAAAGATCTAAAAGGGAAAAGGGATGACAGAAGGAAAGAATGGGAATGAGAACAGAGAGACAGGAGTAAGTGAATTAAAAAAAAAAAAAAAAAAAAAGAACTTAACACAAATAATTAATGAAGGAATGAGACCTGATAAAGAAGACGTTTTCAGATACACATATGGGAAAGGTCAAAGTCAATTGTAGGAGGACAGTGTGTGTGGACAAATGTTCCGATGCACATGCATGTGTAAGCCTGACCTAAAATCCCGAATCAATGGCGCCACAAGATCTAGACAACCTCAGGGATATTTTAGATGTGTGTGTCTGTGTGTGTATGAAGAATATGTGTGCAATTTTGATGTGTAAAAATACAGAGGGCAATGGCAAGAATATCCATCTTGCCTTGTGACTCTTATCAGAGTTTAAATATCTAAAACCAGCTGCTGAAATCAATAGAGCTTTTCAGCAACATTTTCCCTTCCATGACAGAAGAAACCATTCACATCCATGGTGCTCAACAGCAGACACAGACGAATCGTAGACCTTATGTTGCATGAGTGCACATTGCATCCTCAATATCAGTCTGTTTTGATTTACTTTCATTAGAGATAATAAGAATAATCAGACTTCCAGGAAAAGCCTATTTTTACTTCTCCCTCATAAGGAAGGTCAGAGGTCAGTGTCAGCCCTGCACAGCAGCCTCTGGAGTATACACTTCACTTCTTGTTCATTTAAGGTTGCTTATATGAAACATGTGGTTCAGTCTGTATTTGGAATATGTGTGTGTGTTACCTGCAGTTGCTGCTCTTTGAACATGTCAGGCCGGGGTGCATTGAGGATGTCGTCAGCAAGCTGGGCTTGACTATCAATGTTGACTGGTGTTGTGGCTTTACTGGACAGGAAGCTGTTGTAGATCTCTCTGGCACGCTGAGACAGCTGGAGAAGGTGGGAGGTAGAGAAAAAAAAACACAGACACATTTAATAAGTTCCTGCAGCTTAGCTAGAGGGCTGTAAATGGATATGTATAAGTGATTAGATTTTGTGCTTCCATGTGTATTACCTGTTTCTTGTCATTCTCAGGGACGTGACTGAAGTACTCGCAAGCCTGCCAGAACAGGATATTCTCCTCACTAAACTCCTTCTTCAGGAACTCCTGTGGTCCAAACAGTTGCAGATGTTGCAATAGAAAAGTCAGAGTATACACATGTAGACACGTGAATCCTCACAAACTCACCTCAGTAAAAGAGTGAAAACTGTTATACTTTAATGTAACAGGTTGGTTCAGAGTCTTAGTGGTATACAGAGGTATTTCTAATAGATTTGATTTCTTGGTTGAAAGTCCATCGGATAAAAACATGTCTGACTTAGCTTTCATCACTGCAACATTAGGAAGGTTTAATTAAACAATTCTAAAGTCTCTTTCATAGCTGGAAATGGAGCCTATATGTCATGTGCATGCCAACACCAGTCATGTGCTGTTGCAGTACCGAGAAGTAGCGCACTCCCACGGGGTCCTGTAATAGTCTCTCGAAGCAGACGGCCCAGCTGGCCACTCTCCTCTCAGTGTGGCGCCGGTGGCTCTGTACACTGGGCAGGCTGGCATTACTGTTCAGACTGTTGTCACTGCTGCAGCCCTGCAGCTCCACACTGTTCAGTTCTAAACACACACACACAGAATTCATACATTTAAGACCTGATGCATTCTACTGTTTGTTGCTTTTACAACAAATACTTTTACGAATACAACTCCATTATTATTTAATTCAGTTGTAATGGCTCCTCTGCATTTCTGTTGGCGGCTTTTTTTCCCATCTGAGGGGCTTTGCCTGAAGGCAGCGCAGTCAGCATCAATGGAATTGAATTAATCCAATGAATCAAGCTTTTGCTATGTAAAAATTGTAAAACATGCCTAAATCATAGAATCAAGATTAGTGCTTCCTCTGGAAACCTTCCTGACTACAAAATTCTAAATGAAACCTGTTTGTTGTAACATATTTATTTTATTTATTTATTTATTTTTCAAATATATTTCTCCAGTCTTTACCCATCAGTGGTCCTTTACTTAAAACTATTCTATGAAACAATGCATGTGTCTCTATTTGCTGTGTTTTGGTTGTTTTTTTTTGCACATTTATACTTTAGAGCTTTAGTAACAAAAACAAAATCAGAGTTATGCTTTGGTCTTGATTTAAAGGACACAAAGAACCTTAAAACTATTAAAATTATGAATTATCCACAATCATGAAAAAAATGTGATTGAATTTTGTGGCCATGTTGTTCAACTCTACTGTGTACATATCTAGACTAGCAACTAATCTGAGACCTCTTCACCTCACATGCAATGCAGTTCTGTTTGTCTTTTCTGTACAAGACATCATCCCTGCAGCTGGCTTTTACTGCATTCTACACCGTTAACATCATATCTGACTGACCCATTTGCTTGAACATTTCTTAGATATATGATATGCTATGAATATGTGAACTTTACTCAGCGTTATAGACCAAGTAGAGCCGTTCAGAGTTACTACAGTAGACACACACATCTACCCATCTCTGCACAGTAAACAAAAAACTAAAATACGGAATTTTATATAATGTTGTGTGATCATGTTACCATGAAACCATTCTACAATGAGAAGCTAATAAATATTAAACATTTATTGTGCAGTCCTAATATCAATGAGGTAAGACTACTAAAATGTCCTTTTGCTTAGAGCAGACCTGAGCCATTGTCTGGATAAAAGTTATTATGATAGTGAATCACAATTTATTGTCTGAGTAGCTCAACCATGGACAAGTCTCAACAAGTTTTCTTATTAAGTAGTATTTCAATGATACATTTATGATGTGTCATGCATTTGCTTAAGTCAACCATTATCCATCTCTGCATCAATGTTTTTCCCCACCTACGGATCACAGTGTGTCAGCGATCTTAACAGATGAGCAGACTCACACAGCAACAAGATGAGGACACAGAAAGACAGAGGAACAGAGCTGATGCTGAAAATAACCCAAATTATGAGTCTTCAGGCAAGACTAACTGAAAGTGGGCTGCTCAGTTGAGATAAAATAAAATACAAGGACAGCCAGAGGGAATGCATCACCGATCAGGTGCCTGAGACAAAGCACATCCTGTAAATAAACTGAAAGAGCTGAAACTTGCCCTCAGCTAAAATCCTGTGTGATTTAACCTTTAACCCGTGGCCATTAACAGAACATTTCAGTGTCACTTCCGCTACTTCACATAAATTTTTTATCACTGACAGTTCTCAGAAGATCGTTTTGCAAAAAAAATGCTCAACCTGTTCCGTTTCAAACAGCATGGAAAGCAACTACAAACACTTTTAATGAAGTTGTTTTTAGCAATAGTTCCATCACACACTTTAATCGGGCTGTTCAACGGAATCACACCCCACCTCTACAAGCAAAGGAGAAAAGGGGTCATGTTTTTCCAAATGAAAGCGCATACGAGTAAAAGACTTTCTGAGCTGAGAGCAGGGTTGTCTAGCTGTGTTTTGTTACTCTAAATTAAACATTCTCTTCCCCAAAAACATTTAATTAACATCAAATAAGCCAGACTTTGCCTACTTATCTTAATAAACTAACAATCCAAACACAACAAATGTTTATGGCAAGTGCAATGCAGGGAGACTATGAAAATAACAATAAATGCATCATCATTCCTGCCTCATGCATTACTGAAAGATGAAAATGTTATAAATATAATGCTACATAAATACTGCATGCAAAACTACTGATTAAGATCATTTTAAATGATTTCCGAAGCCACACGTAAAAGTAAATAGTCTGATTGAAGAAAGCTCACGAAGGAAAGTTACACAGCCACAATAAAGGGGAATATAATGAAATGGAAAATAATTGCTTTCTTTTTTTAGAAGGTCTATCCAGAGACCACATTACTGCCTCGCTCCTGACTCACTTCACTGATAAGATATTATGGAGTTGACAAACAGCAGAGCGAAGGTACAGGCCTCTGGAAAATGCAAACCACAACACTTTATTATAATCATAAATGAATGTAAAAGGTGCTCGATCACATTTATATTAGTTCATCTGTTCCACACTGTTCCATGACGCAGGAATTACAAAACCGCATCTACACCTTGTGACATATTGAGTCCTCTGTGGCTATAATCTGCGTTTCTTTAGTTGCTGCAGAAGCACCAGTTGTCTTCTCACCTGGATAGAGCTGGTAGGAGCCTGTGTGATGCCAACGGGGCAGGTAACGAATCCTGAGGGGTAACCAAGCCCCTCCATCCATACTCACCCTAACAGGGCCCCCTCATCAACTCTAATGCACTAAGCAGAATACACACACACACACACACATATATATAGAGAGAGATATACAAAACACACACAGGTGTCAGCATCAGAGGGAGAGAGGGGGAAAAGTGGAAGGAAAAGGAGAGAGAGACTGATGGAGCGTCAGTAGAGAGAAACCTGGCTGACAACCGGAGAGTACAGAGAGTCAGGTCGCAACATGCACACGCACCTGCATGTACGTACTATCACACACACACACACACACACACACACACACGAATCTCCAGGAAGGTAAGCGATACAAGCTCACACAGGCTGCGAGATGATGAATTATTCAGAGTTGAAGGAGGAGGGAACTAGAAACGACAGAGCACACACAGATGCACGTGTACACACAAACACACACAAACTGCAGTATTGATGAGGAGCTTGTTAAAAGGTAGGCCAAAACTGACACTAATGAGGCCTGCAGCCCCCCCATCTAGTACACAGACACACAGATAAATGTGTGTGTTTCGTACTCTTATCTTGACTTCCCCGACAGATCAAAATGTGAATTTGGTAGTTAGGTATTTAGTACGGCACAACGCTAAAGATGAAGGAGCCGGGAAAAAGGGCTAGAATTAGAAAACAGATTCATGTGCAATGGTTGGACGTTTTACCAACTTCTGACACAAATTTATAAAGCTATCATTTCTGAGATCAAACATTTTAGGATTTTTTCAGGTAACAATATACTTGATTTCACTTTAGTCAACGTATCAAGATAGAGTTCACTTGAAATTTTGCTCTGATGTTTTTAATGTTTCCCACTTGTCTGCACGCAGCAATGATTCTGGATCGACCAATCTGGGAAATGCATGATTTTAAATCACATTTAGCATCACTTTGGCTTCCTGACCCTCACTGATTATGACATAGTATGTGATAATACCTGCTGGTCTCTGACATCATGCAGAGGAGGCACCAATATCAGTGTTTTCTAAATTGGAAATACTGATGCTGAGTGAAAAAAAATTCATGACATAAAACATTCGTTCCCAGCTTTGTTTGACATCCAGTTCCACCTGCCTAGTTTCTATCATGGTGAAAGATAGTTAATTTGATTTGATAATATCTTTTCAGTGTCAAAATAGGCAGGGACAATAGGCAGTGACATCTAATCCACAGTACAATACAATACAATACGAGAGACAAAATACAAAAATAGATGACTTCATAGTGTTTTATGTCACTATGGAAAAGTGATGCTAAAATATCATGGTTATGATGAGCCCCAGAGTACAGCGTTAGGGCCACATCTGACAAAATCTGAACAGTAAACAAATGTATCAGTCACACATGTAACCCTCCTACAGGTCTGAAAACTGTAGATTTTGTCTACCTTGTAAGCAAAGTCAAGAGAAGGTGCATAAATATATTCTCTGCTCAGTCCAATAAAATTACTATATGCTGAAAAGTAAATGAAAACTGCATTTCCCAAACTTAAGGTCAGGACCCACAATGGATGGCTTACTGGTTTTTATTGGGTCACCATTTAGGAGAGGGAAATACAGTATATAGTAATACTATGACAGGTAAGGTCATGTTCCTAATATAATAGAAGAAAAGTGTTCTCTGGATGACTTTATAAACATTAACCTCAGCAAAGGCATACAAAACAAAGAAGAGAGGCATCACACATCAAGAAAAACTGATGCAACAATACAAAAAGAAAAAAGTCAAAGAACTAATGAGACAAACATGATCAAGAAGACTGAAAAGATTGATATGACCTAAAAGACATAAGACAAAAGGGGTGGAAAAAAAATGTAAGAAGATAAAAATGTAAAAGACATATGATAAAAAATGCAACAAATAAGATGAGAATGGCATAAAAGCTGTAACAGGATAAAAATGATGCCACAATAAATACAAATAATACAAGTCAAACAACAAAAGGGATTAACAAAAACAAGGTAAAAGACTGACAAATCACATAAGGACACTTTTTGACACTGACACACAGTGGAAAAGTCAGTACAAAATTAAATGTATGGGAATTCATGGGTGCTCAAGAAACTCTGCGAGGAGGTATACAGATGTAGATCATCACACTTACATAAGGTAACCATTTTACCAAGTTCACAAAGTTATTATTCACAATATCTCTACACTGAATAAATTAAGTAAATTAAACAGATAATTTGCAGTGTGACATTGACAATATAAAGGGAACAAGTGTAACAAAGCTTATATTTATGATGCCAGTCAGTTTAATGCATTCAATTTAATACAAGCTTACTGAAAGGCAGTTCTGAAACATTGCAGAGGGGGGAATGGGCTTTAAATTTAGGTTCAGCAGTGCCCAGCTGACAGGAGTAAGGTCCTATCTTATGCAGAATCTGACTTGGAAGCACATGACAATACTAAACGGCTTTTGCCAGCACCCCATTATCAGTACCATCTCTTAATGTGTACTTCCAGACTATGAGTTGTGGACAACAGTGGAAAAACTACAGAAACAAACCATTAACATTTGCATAACGAAATTAGATTTACATTCCATGTTATCTCAGAGTGATAGGAGAAATAAACAAAGCAGCTTTACAATTTCTGCCAAAGTAATGCTGATGCAAAGATGCTACCACCATCTGCAAAAAATAAGTTGCTTACTGTGTGTACTGCCATGTACACACAGTAAGCAACTTGAACCCCTACATGACAAGGAAGCAATAAATGAACAAATTCAGTGGCATGCTGTCACACTTCCTTTAACGCATAAACTTAAAGGTGCGAAAGGAGCAAACTGTCCACTGCAATCCTATCCAATAAATACTCTCTCCCAGAGACACGTGGTGTGAAAAAGTATCTATGAACACTTCAGAGCTGAGTGAAAACAGGTTGTTTGTATACTCCTTTTGTCCTGTTTGTCACCTCCTCTTCCACTTTTTACCTTCCATCTGCTGTAAAATGCTCCTGGAGGTGTTAAGAGTATCACTGGGAGCTTTGTTTTTGTCGGCATGTGCTAAAAGACGCATCAATTAACTTCAAAATAAGGCTGATTTCAACACAGCATAAGCTGAATAAAAACACTGCCCAAACAGTTTGCAACAATAAGTCCACCAAACTGACATCTTGTGTATTCAATTGAAGTTAAATCTACGTTTCTCCAAATGCCAGCATTTAAAAACAGGCTATTGTTGTAACATACTGCATCTGATTAGGCTTGGAGTAGCTAAAACACTGTGTATGTTTCATCTCTTTATCAGCAGCTTTTTGAAAATGTAAGTCTTAAACGCCACTCAACTGTAACCAAAGCTCTTTGCCACAATCCCACTAATCACTTAATTATTAAAGTAAATGCAAAAACACAGCCTTGTCAGACTAATAGATCAATGGCCTGCCTCTGTAATTCCCAAATCTACACCTAAAACTGTTTTCACATTTGGGTCTTAATCAGGTTACAGCCTGCTAGCTGCACAGCAGTCAGAGGCGGGACAGATTTTGAGCAGGTCAAACCAGACTGTCTGTGTGACTGTATGAAAATAGTCAGATGTTAACAGGGTGTCAGCCATGAGCCGACACAGTGGGAAAACAACAAATGGCTCAACACAAGAAGTGATGTATCACCTATCCTTACTTTTTACATCCTGCTTCATAAATCATGACAAGTGAGAATTTAGTAGACAACAGTTAAAGAGACATTAAAAAAAAAAAAAAAAAAAAAAAAGACAGGTAAAATGGTAGGAAAGAAATGCAGATGAAGACTATGAAAAAATGGTGGTGTTGGTAAAGTGAGATACTGAAATCAACTCACCTCCATCAGAGACTGCAGCAGACTGTAAAAAAGCACAGAGAGACATGGGTTAGGTCCTTCGCTCATCACTCAGATGACACAGTACATGTGGGCCAACAGGCAGCTGCCTGGTCATGCACTTATGGAGCCGTATGGAGACACACTCCAATACACACTAATGTTTCCCATAAGATGTGGCAATTATCACACACTTTCACATCAGGCCACAGTCGAGTTAGCACCCACACTCATTGTCTTGTGCGTGTGGGAGGAATCATTTGTGAACTGGCTGTGCTGGCTTGACAAGAAACCTCCTCAGAGGGGTGTGGCTTGTGTGTGGAGATGGGAACTTTAGGTTCAGCTTAACAAGTGTGATGTTTGTCCGTATATACAACATTCTTGTAACAATACACAAAGCTTGTCACACCCCATTAACATAACCATATACTTCAGTTACTTTAACTGGCTCGTTAGCTGTATTTTTCACTCATAAATGAATATGCACCACATATTCAAACCAAATCTTTCTGTCCTAACACATACAGAAAACACACACCAAGCACAAAGCACTGGGAGTTTTATTCCAGACATGCTGAGGAGGGATGAGATCATTCAACACAGACGGTAGTAATGTAGCAAACTCTGGAACATCCATGAAATGCTCAGTGACTCAGAAAGAAAAAGGAGAGGAGTAGACAAAAGGGAGAAACGGGAAAGAGAGAAGAAAAGAGAGATGGAGACCAGAGTGGGGTGAGAGAAGAAGGGGGATCAGAAATTAAAGACAGAATGGTTTGCTAGAAAGAATGAGAGAAGAGAAAGAAAGATGAGTAACATTGGGTCTATGCTTCTTCAGCTAAAAATTGTGACTTTTAAGAAGCTGTGTATGGAAGAAGATTTAAGATAAATATGTAAAAAAAAAAAAAAAAAAACTTAACACAGTGATAAAGGTCTCTTGGATGACTTGCTTTTTGTATTATAACCAGAGCAGATATGAATGCTTCAACACTTCTCAAAGATCGATTATGTTACCCGTAGCTTTTCACATTGAAAAACACTGAATACAGTCACCAATACTGTGATGTTTATGTTTATCTGAAACTGAACATGAGCTTAAATAAACCAGTTTACTGACAGCTTCCAACAGTAATGTGACGTCTTATAAATATATATATAATATATAAAGAAGCATATCTTCTGAAATAAGCCGGTAAAGACTATGGAATGGAATACTTTATGGGTTGATTATTGCTACAGAAATATGATTTCTTGGTCATGCATTCAATGTGGGGCCAGGATTTGTGAGAATGCACATGCATTAACGCAGGCAGAACGTATTTCTGTGACAAGGGTCCAGAGAATCAAAAGAAAAACTCAAAAGAAGCTTTTAGAGCTAGAAATCATAACAGATCAACACCAGACTGTAAAATTTAAATGGATTCACATGTTGGGGGAAGTGTTCATTCTCTGGTTTGTCATTCAAAAATCTTCAATGAGCAGTACTCCGAAGTACTAATACACCAAAATCTACCTCACCTTAGGTTCAACAACATTCTGTTTTAACAGCAGCCCAGTCACCTCAGTGTATGTCAAACTGTTCTCAGATTTCCAACTATAGCCTCATTTCTTGCTGTAACCTCATTTGGGATATGGATGTAAACAAAGCTGCTCTAAGCCAGTGATGACGTGAACAGCTTGATGTAAAAACTTTTCATTATAAAAGCAGAGCAAAACAAAACAACACATATACATCCTGAAAAATGCAGACTTGGATCTAGTTTCATAATATTCTTTGAGACTATGTAACTGTACTTGATACACCACATATGCTAGTTAAATTCATGTGAGTCTTAGTTGTGTAGTCCTGGCCTAATGGCACAAGTTAAACACAGGGATGAACTATTTCAGACCGTCCCCTTTGAAGAGTCCAGTTTGACACCAGAATGTGAAATGAGATTTGATATGACTTTATAGCAGCTGATTGCGGTCGAACTGCTGCAGAGGACAAGACATAATGATAGAGGCACAAACCTCACCAGTGGAAAGTGGTTATCTGATCCTCAGGCTGATTAGAACAGTACACATTTCACATTTCATACTTCACACGTTTCCACAGCATGTGCTCTGTCTGTCTCTGATGTGTGTATTTCATATAGTCTCAGCCTATCTGTGCATATGGTCCACATCTGTTAGAGATGTCTTTTGTATGGTCGGTGCATTCTTCTGCATTTGTGAATGTGTGTGTGTGAGTGAACCCCCCCCCCACATCCCCATTAAGCCCCAGTGTGATCGTTTCCAGACGTACTTTGTGGTGTTGTGGTTTGGCCCCTACTCTGGGCCCCAAGTCCCCTCTCCTGTTTCCTCCCCTCTAACCTATTTCCATCCTTTTGTTAGTCCGTTAACCCCCTTTCTGATCATACTACTCTTTCTTCTTCTATCCCTGATCACCAAACCTCTTCCTTCAAACATTCTTTCCTCTGCTTCCCTCCCTCATTCAAACCCTTTCCCAGTGATTTCCAGCAGTGTTCCCTCCTCCTCTCCTGGCAGATCCTGGTCATTCCTAACAGCCCACAGGGAATGACTGGGGTTTTCCAGACTTTCCCGCTACAAACCTCTCCTCCAAAAGAAAGATCAGTACAGATGCACGCAACTGAAAAACTGATAATAGAGATTTGTGATACACAATATATATGAACTTTACCCAAAAATCCTGCCATATCAGAGTACTCTCTGCTCAAAGCCTGAATTACTCTCAAACCTTACATTTCTGTGCCACTGAAGGTAGGAATTTATTGCTTTGTCGTACCCCGATATCGTCTGCAGTTATTGTGTTGCTGATTCCTTCAGATACAAATAGCACTTTAATGCTTTTATGCATAATGAGTAAGTGCACAAACAAACAGATAAAAAGACACAGCAGCACATGACTGATGGTCATGATCATGTTTTTTTTTTCTACAAGGGGAAAAGTTCCAAACCTCAGAATGTGAACAGTTATGAATGGTGTGAATTCAAACTGATGGGTTCTTCTTATATCCACAGATTACTCACTACCATTTCAAACAGAGCTGAGCGGGCGTTGCTAGTAACTTTACTATATTCCTGTGTACACACCCTGTGAATTAAACTTTAGGGATGACACAAACTGCATCTTCATAATACCTTCCACTACAAAAAAGAATATTACAGCATGTTACTGGTGTTCAAACAGAGAGAGAGAGTTGACAGTTTGAAGATTTTTATAACACTTCACATCAATAACAACAAATAATATTGAAAGCCCACATCTTGATGACATATTTAAATGGCAAATCTTGACCAATCAACAATCCGAAACCCAAAGATATTTACTTTATATTATATAACACTGTAAAACCATCACATTTGCTAGAAACCACCAATAAAGACTAATTGTGCATCAAACCCCAGCCACAGCCAAGTGTTTTGCTGCATATTATCTCCCATTTTTTCCCTGCCTTTCTTGATACTCTACTCTATCTCTGTAAAAAAGCCTGACAAAGTCCAAAAATTATATTAAAAAGTTAAGAAGTTATGGTTTTTGAAAATGGTGGATACACACCACTCAAGACTGTACAGTCTCTCTTGTTCTGAGTCCTAAGAGGATGTGAATCAGCAGTCACACTGTGACTTACAGGATGATGGTTAAAACTCTAGCAGTTTAGCATTTAGCAAAACAAAACATATGTAGTCAAAGAAGAACATAACCAGTGCATTGGTTGGTTTTTCTGAGGATTACTGTTTTCTGAACACTGATAAAAGGAAAGTCTTGTGGGGAGTTGCACAACGAACACACATCACTGTTGCACAAAACAAGTCTTCTATCACATCCTCTTTGCTAAAATATAAGATGAATCATAGAAACCCTCATTGGTTACTCACTCATCTGAATGAACATGACTTACAATTTGCCCTTTCTTGGATTTGTAATAATCACCTGCTATTGGACTCATTGGAAACTGTGTGTTGTTTTGCTGTATTGTTGTAATGATCAAATAACTAAAACCAACATGTTTGCTTACCTCCTACTTCTGGCTCTCTCAATATAAATTATAACCAGGCACATGCTGTACCTGTTTATGTTAGGTCATGTATATGTGCCAGCAGGGAGGGGCATGTCACACTGTGTGGGGAGGTCTCAAGTGCTTTATTAGCTGTGACTAGAGGGAACAGGCTGGCTTACATCATTTGTTATGAAGCCTGGATGCCAGCTTCAAAATATGGCTAAACACAAGTACAAGTTACAGTCATATGTTCTCCTGGTTATCATAATATTAAGAGTTTAAAAGTCATAAACGTCTCCTTGAACCATCTGAACTTTCCACGCGTGTATGACACCTAAGATGGACTGGATGTTGATTCTTGGAAAAAGACATTCTGTTTTAAAGGATGAGACACAGAGCAGCCAGTAACACTCAACAGGGCAAATAAAAAATGTCTATCTGTGGGAAAAAACTGTCAGGGATAGGGCACACACTTACAGACAAAGACAACACTGTTTGTACCACAGGAACCTATTCCTGGCTCCATCATCGGAGCTGTAACTGCCACCTTTGGTAAGGAATGAGATTCTCCTTTTATGTATGCGTGGATGCGTGAAAGAAGGCTGAACATGCTGAAACACAGAGGAACAGTGAACACATGTCTATGTACCTGTCTGTAAACCTTTTCATTACTACAGGAGACCACGCCCAAAACTGAACGACTGGCACAAACACGCTGTCCTTAAAAGGTGACTAAGAATTCACAACACAGATTTACCAACTGCAAACACACACACACACACACTTCCAGCTGAGGAGGAAGCCAAGCAGCTCAGTGTATGTGTGCCTGTATGTTTACTTTTGAATATGAGGTGAATAGTGGCTGCCATTGAGGAGACCAGAGTTCCCCTGCCAAGACCTGCTGTAGCTTTAGCAAAGCTCAACAGTGAGAGGGTAGGATGAGGCGAACAAGCTGATTAGATTCTAAAAATCCAAAAGTGAGTCAAATGAGGCCATGCAGGTATAAACAAAAGTAAGGCCGGTTTCTAAGGAGAGGCTGCACAAATCCTAAATTTGATCAAAACTGATTTTCACCTATATTGAAGAACACCTACCGTTACCTAGATGCTTTGTTGATACATGCATATAGCATCTATTTATTAATTTGTCTAAATGCCTTACTTAGCATGAATATTTTCCACATTTTTCCCTCTGTATTCTCCAAATGACTACTTTTAGTAAGTAAGGAAGATGTTATACATGCCTTGAGAGCTTAATATGCTTTGCACAGTATGGACCAAAAGTGTATTTACTATAGAATGTATGTAGAACACATCTAAAGTCACTTATTAGGAGGTTACTTAAGGAAGACTCTTAACTACCTAGCAGTTCTATAATGCAGACACAGAGGTACAAGCATTAATACGGGCTATAAGATGACTAATAAAGAGCAAATATTTCACTAAAGTGTATATTAATAAAACATAAGTTAAAGGTATATGCTTAATACAAACTGTTACAGATTTTATAGGACGTAATTGACTAAATCGATAAATAACATACGACAGTTGGAGCCATCTCAACAGCTACCACACAAAAATGTCAAAAACCTAATTACTTATTCCAAAGCCACATTACTGTGTGAGCATCTCTGGAACTCAAGGATAATGTCTAAATCCCTGCGATGCATTCGGAAATCAATATCCACTCTCTACGCAGCAAAGGAATGCAGATAATGTTTGTTTCCCTACAATGGAGCCACACAGGAGATGTGACTCAGAGGCTGTGCTGCTGATAAATGTCTGTTTTACTTGGCTCCTCGCCCTAAATGCATCACCATCGCACAGACTGAAGAGGGAACAGACACAAACACAATACAATCTGATTGAATAGGTCTGTCTGAACACTCATGCAGCTGCCAGTCAACACGCTAAATTAAGAGAATTTCACAAGAACAGAGAGAGTCAGGTCTAGTTGTCTTTCTGTTGTGAAACTACAGTGTCCTCCTCACTTTCCTTTAAGAATACTGACTCTGTCTCAGTCTCTGGCCCCGTGTCTTCCTCTCTCACTCTGTCTCCAGCTCTAACCCAAAACATATTTCATAAAAGAGGAAATACCCTGGAGATGTCAATTCTTCTGAGATGTGTGTCTAAAGGAGACACCTTTAGACACACATCTCATTCATATCACCAAACAATCCCTCACTGATAAAAACACTTTTGCCTCTTCCCCCATGGCACCACTTCATTATGTCTTTGATTTCATCCTTCTGTCTACACCACCTCTACACCCTTGTGTTTTCCCACTTGTAGGAAGTAAAAGGTTATGAATTCCTCTGTCTCTAAGTGTAATTTTCTTTCTTCCATCTGTCCTTGTCTCCTTTGACTTATAGTGACCAGAATAATAGCCATATGTCCAGAGGGCAGCACTAAATGCCATTCTCTTTCCCCTTTTCTCGTTCCCTTCCCTCTCAGAGTAAGCTCAAGCTTGAGGACAGCATTAAAAGCTTGCCAATGAGAAAAAAGTGCTGCTGAATTTTTGTAATGGATGCTAGACTTTTCCATTTGTAGTTGCCTAACACCCAGACATTGCTTTATTTGCTTTACCCTCTTTTGTCTTATAAATGAGTGGATGTTTGAATGTCTAAATTCATCAACGGTTCACTTGACTTCTCTGTATATAAATAACTGAGTAGATGAAAAAGTGATAAAACAGCCAAATCTTCCCTTTCATACACATCCTGACACTCAAAGTACATTTCTCTATGTGATAAAGCAATGGCAATGGGTGTGATTACTACTCACTGTATTGAAGTTCCAGACCCGCTTGAAGGAGAGCCTCTTCCTCAGGCTCATCCTGCTCTCCTCTCACAGAGGAGGAAACCTACTGATTCTTCACTCTACATATCCAAGACACACAGCACATAAGCATTCACACAATCACACACAAACACATGCCGACACTGACACAGCTTCTTTATAAGCTACAAGTGCGGCAGACTCATGGAGACAACTGACTTGGATAGATCCATGTCTCAGCACATCTGTCACACACACACACACACATACCTGCCTTCAACTGAGCTTCAGCTCTCTGCTTAAGCTGGACGAACTACTGCTAACATGTTATTTACCTCCTGCTACATTCTATACTGCTCTCGTTTGTCTTTCTCTCTTACACACACATACACTCTCTCCTCCACACGCAGGTCTGACAGACTGACGGCAAAGTTCCATTCTCCTGAAGACACATACACACAGCTCCGTTTCCATAGTGACACGCCCCCATCAGGCAGAAGTACTACCGAGAAGGGGAGGGAACAAAGCCAGTCAGCCTGCCAATCAAAACGCAGCATGACCCTTACCTCTTGCAGCCCTCCTAACTTCTCCCTGTTCAAATCACACACAGCCAGGTTTAATCCAATTCCACTGATCTGAGTTTGTGACTTTAAAGTCATTTGAGCAATAAACTGTTTCTTGTTTTGTGTACAATGAGAACAGATGGATAAAAGTGGCAGGGATAAAGAAGAGTTTCATGTTCCGTGTCCACTTCTCTCTGTGCAGGTTTTCTCAAAGTTGAAGTGAAAACAAAGGCCACTTTACTGGACACAATAACCTACTTTTAACTCTCTCCCTCACACTCACAGGCATACAAAGACTGCAATTTAATTTGTGCACATGGCCTTGAGCCTACACCTAGCTCCCCCTAATTTCCTGTTTCAGCAAAAAAAGAGACTTTCTCTTCCACCTTCTTTCACACACATCAACTGCGTCTTTGATGCCACTGTCTTTGACTGTGATGACTTAATAATTCAGTGGTAGCAGAGCATGTACAGTAAATGAGTGTAAAATCTGTGTGTATTTGTTTAAGTTTGAGTGGGGCTGGGCTGGTAGTGGGAGTGTAAGTGTGACTGCATTGTGTTTGTATGACCTTAAAGGCTAAAGGTTAAAAAGTTAACTGGCTTTTTGTTGTCCCTGTTGGGAAATTCAGTTTCTTTGGTCATTTTACCGAGTCTAAAACACTTATTACCTTGCATTAGCAATTAGCACACAGTAGGAGCAATGAGCTGCCATTGAAGGTGCTCAAGAACCAAGTCCAGATCTTCATCAGCTCTTTGGTCAATGGAACTGAGGAGAATGAACCTGTATGTTAACCTGTTTTTAATGGTGGGGAACACATGAGGACCTGGACGAAACCTGGGTGGTGTAGAGAGAACAGATAGTCAGCTGAGAAAGACTCCAGTCCATACTGAACACAGAACCTTCTTGCTGTGAGGCGGCAGAGCTAATCAGTACATCATTGCACTGCCAGCAAATAGTCAAATTGAAGCTGAAAAAGTAAAGCTGCACAAATGAATTGAATCACAATGGTGAGATCAGTCTGTTTACATATCTTGTGTAAAACATTCAAAAATTAAGGTCACTGCATTGTTTTGTACTGCTTTGAAGTTTTAGTGTATTTTATGTCTGAGTTGCCAAAATACACATTTCAAAATGATCAAGAACTTGAAAACTACAACGTCAACAACAACTGAAATATGACTTTTTAATCAAATCATGCAGAACATATCATAATTCAGTTGATCTAAGAAAAAAATAGAATAGAATAGAATAGAATAGAATAGAATAGAATAGAATAGAATAGAATAGAATAGAATAGAATAGAATAGAATAGAATAGAATAGAATGTCACAGTACAATGGCTATACAACGAAACTGGGTAGAGCTTACCCTCTTCAGCGCCAAAAAATAAAAGGACAAATAGCAATAAATAAGTCATCCAATAAGATCAAACAAACAAAATCAAATGAGACTTTTCTTGACTATGTTTTCAGGCTGTAAAACATTCTGGAGGTTTTGATGCTCAGATGTGATTGCAGACAACTAGAAAGTTAAATATGCACTTTATTTATTTATTTATTTATTTATTTAATCACTGTGGAGATTTTGCCAGACATGATTTCTACTGCTCTACTCTGTGGCTCAACAAAGACGCATCATGACAGCTCCCATAACTGTAGAACTTTGGCTTTACTTTTCTGTAATGTCATGAAACATAAATGTGGTACCTACTTCTGTCTAGAGAGAGAGAGCTGCAGAGTGAGGGTGTGTATTTTAAGATTTCTATGATTTTTCTGCTGATTTCTGCCTCCCGTAGTTTTACAAGGTCTAGTATATAAGATATAAGATTTAGATCCAATTGCAGAAATTGAGTATTACATCCATAATTCCCTCTTCATTATATCTACAGATGAAGTTAATATTCCTATAACTACAAAACCCAGAATAGTGAAAACAAACAGAGAGGCTTGATATCAATTTTATGTGTGTATTGCTTTCCTTTCACACCACAGTCATTTCTTGTGTTTAGGTAAAAAAAAACTATTTGTTAGACCGCAGAATGTGGCACTCAAAGACATCAAAGAGCTTAGCTACACCCAATAAAATCTGGAAACAGGTAAATGCTAAGAGTGAAGTGAGGCTGTTACTATAGGGCATGTGTTCAGTAGAATTTTTCTCTATTTATTTCAAATTTTTAAAAAAAATCTCCCTTTGAAGACTGGTAGACCCAAACAAAACACATTCACTGCCCTCTTTTCAGCACCACAAGCACCATTTTAAGGCTGTGGAGCTCAAAATGCTGTGCCATATTGTTGTTAAAGTTAATGTTAACCTTCCATGTCCCTGTATCATAGCAACATCAGGGAAGGCTCCAGCACTCAGTCTCCAACCACCACCACCATCCCCCCCCCCACTCACAAAACACCAAGACTGCCAGCACACTAATTACTAGTGCTTCTGGTGCTACAGAGGCTGTCCATTGGAGCCCTAATTTTCAAAATGTCCCAGTTTGCTTGGTTCAACTAATTATATCAAATGCACCTCAGACACCATTAAAGCCACACTGTGCAATTCTCGGGGACTCTATTTCAAAGCATCTCACTGTGTTCCTTCACACATTTCACAGGCCAGGAAGAACTTGAAGTGGTTTATGAGTAACTTCTGCTCAGATCCACAACATATATATATCACTGGAGTGCCAGAGCTGCACACAGGATGAGTGGGATTAGAAAAGGTTTACCTTGGCTAACTCCACATCCTGATGAAAGAAGGAGGAGAAGAAGGGAGAAGAAAACAAAAGAGTAAAGAGGAGAAAAGATTTCTCATGTCTCAATCCTTGTCTAACCTAATTCCTGTGGTCTGGCTGAGTAGCTCGGTTTCCTTTGTGTGTGTGTGTGTGTGTGTGTGTGTGTGTGTGTGTGTGTGTGTGTGTGTGTACACGGCCTTTTCATGGCCTTTTCTGGGGCAGTTCAACATAAAAGGGAAAAATTCTCTTCAACAGATATCAGATGACAGGAACACTACAGAGACTGACATTCAGTACATTTATGTGCTAGCATTGTTTTAAGTGTTTACTATACAAACAGACACAGCTTGAATTATCATATGCACTTTACATAATAGCCTTATGTGCAATATCAAGACATAAATGTTGTTTTGGCTGCACCAGTTAACTCGCTACTGAAAATTGGGGTATTGCTTCACATTGAATCACAAATGTAACAAATCTAGACACACAGATATTGATATCTGATACTGACCACACAACCAGAAAAAAGCAGCTGTCAAGCAGGACATAGGTAAAAGTTCCAAAATATCAATTCCTAACTTTAATATTAAACATGACTCCTGCATGAGAACTTTTCTGGTCCTGCACGTCTAAATGAAAATCAAAGACTTGTATTAAGATACTTCTAAACAATCTCATAAAAAATGCATGCAGAGTTCTGCTGTCAACAAAAATGATCTTCTCTTTTTTTCTTTTCTTCTGCCTTTCTCATCTACATCTATATCCCAAATGAAAAAAAACCTCAATACTGCCCTCTACTGCTGTCACAAAGATTAGGCACTCCAGCATCAACAGGTAGACAGGCGACTAGCTTAAACAAGCCTCAGTAGTGGCAAAACACACATAGTTGCTCTGTATTTGCTGTGCAAGATGACCATTAGATTTTGTGCTTCTTGCAGTGTTGTAATGATTACAGTTACTTCATCTGCTTTTTAAGTTGCTTTGCTTTTCATTAAAATCTATGAACTATTTGAAACTCAATTTATAGATCTCCATTAAAAGCATGACATATGTAGAGTAGCTGGTTGCTTAAAAGCTGGCACATCACTCACAGCTACAAAAATTCATTGACAGTCTTGATGACTCTTGCTAAACCACGGGAAAATTGCACAAGCAAACAGTCACGGCTGTCTGATGTGTCAGGATATTTGCTTTGATTAAAGCTAAAAAGTGATAAGCGGTTTCTTAATTTTTATTGTCTAGACTCGTTGCATTTGAGAGCGAATCTGTGACTGACTTATCACATGACACGGTTCAACTGTGCTGATGTGGTAAACTGTACCATCTGGCTCTCGAAAATAAAAAGAGGCACTTGTGTTTATTTGAAATCTGAGCTTCATATGAAGTGACTCCTGGCCTCCTGTGTACAGGAGCGGCGTTGATCCTACCTCATCATCTGATTTTCCTTTCCTGACACTCTCTGCTCTCAGGGGATATCACGAGGAAAACACACACACTCGCACACGCATTTTCACAAGATGAAATGTCTGGGCAGTTTGTTATCTTTGGGCATCTGCATGTATATTTATTTACTTTAATGATGTGAATGAGTTTTATTACTCTGGTTATGTGCGTGTGCTGGGTCAGAGGGCTTTCAGGCTGTTCTTTTCTCACTGCTGTGCTGAGCAAAATAATGTCCTGGGCTGCTTTTCACTAGAGTGTCAAGACCGCTTTGCAAAAATTGTCCACACAACCACACACAAACACATTACAACCTCACTGCACATTTTTGATCATGGACTGATTCATGATTGCAAAATATATTCATTATTTTTATCAGTATATTTAGAAATGCAAATTAGCATGGTGACATTTTAACATGTCGGGAAATCAAAACACACAGGCTCACCCCTTATTTTCTTTATCAAAAGCAGTGAACAAAGCGACAGCCAAAATATGTCAACAGGTTTCCCATTTAACTCAACGGAGCCAGAGGAAGTGCAGTGATTGGCCATTTACCAGTCACATGACCTGTCATTCCAGCAACAGGCCCTGCCACTAAAGTTTCAAGGCATTCTACTGACTTTACCAAATTAAATGCCCGATAGATGATAGGAATTATTTCAAACGGACCACAACAGCATTAAAAAGCAGAGATATGTCTAGTTTCTCTGATTCCTACTTGGTATTTAGTAACAACATTATGTCTGTAGCAACAGTTTGGTGCCTCTTTGAATGCGAGCTGACAAAAAAATCCACTTGCAGTCAGGATGAAACCTACAGAATCTAATCGAGCAACACTCATGTAAAACATTCACGACTGTGTAACATATCCAGCATGCTATAAATGTAAGAGAGTATTAAATGGGATGAGGATGTATCAAATACAAGGAGTACAAGCACACACACGCACAAGTGCACAGAGCTGATTACTCACTGGTTCAGTGGCTGTTTCAGAATCCACGCTCAAAGTTTGCTGCTCCATGAATGAAGAAAGACAAGTAATCCTCAACACTGTTCATAAAAGCTCTGCTCAGTACACATTTTCATCAGCTGTTTAATGTGTGTGTGTCGGCGTGTCAGAGGAAAAATGTAGCCGCAAAGAACTTGCTGGCTTTCAAATGTCCAAATCGCTACAGAATGTCACTGTCGCTAGATTCCCCTTCTCTCTATTACTCTCTCTCGCTCTCATCCCCCCTTCCTCCTTCTCCTCCTCCCTCTGTATCATCTCCCTCGCCCTGCCTCTCTCTCTCTCTCTCTCTCTCTCTCTCTCTCTCTCTCTCTCTCTCTCTCTCTCTCTCTCTCTCTCTCTCTCTCTCTCTCTCTCTCTCTCTCTCTCTCTCTCTCTCTCTCTCTCTCTCTCTCTCTCTCTCTCTCTCTCTCTCTCTCTCTCTCTCTCTCTCTCTCTCTCTCTCTCTCTCTCTCTCTCTCTCTCTCTCTCTCTCTCTCTCCCCCCTGCCGCTCCTCTTTCTCTGCTTTTCCACCCACCCTTGTATAATTTCTATTCCACCCACACTGCCGTGGTCTGAGGGACGCGGCAGGCATACACACACTCAGACGAATGCGGAGGCACGGCTGCAGAGGGAGACCCAAGCAATCAGAGAACACACACACCCACATGTAAAATCAGCGCTGGGAGCTCTTCTGTCATCTGCTTAGTATGCCCCACGCATGTCAGGGGTACACAGAGTAAACTGACATTCAAGATGGGTCAGAAAGGGGGGCAAAAAAAGGAGCCAAACAGGGGTGTTGAGCCATGATCTGCTGAGGAGGACTGACAGTAGTGAAAGGAAGACAGGCAGACGCATAAGAACAGGAAGATCCTTCACTTGACGGTGTGGACAGATATCTGCAGTAATGAAAGCTGTGTACAGAAAAAGCTGACTTCCTCAACATGTCTTGACATACAGTGGAGTCAGTCACCTCAACACCCTTCCACCTACACACAACACCCCTCCAGCACATGATCTATTTGGCTCAGGGGTGAGGGCACCGGGTGAAGCACCGCCTTAGTCAAGAACTCAGACAGCAAAACACAGGAGTCACTTCAACCATAACAAGACGATGACATTTATCAGAATGAAAGCACCATGTAGAAGTAACCACTGAACTTTGAAAGAGAAGTAATCTGAAGTAATCTTAAGTAATCTTGTTTTGCTTGAGGTGAGCTGACCTCGGAGAACAGTCAAAGATGTTAAGCACGTGATCATGTGCATTTGTCTAATGCTATCACAAATATAGAATTTTAGTTGAGTCTTAAAGCTAAAGGAAGTGGAAATTTGGAGGGGGATGAAAAGCCAGTAGGGCTGCATGATTAATGGATTTTAAATCAAAATCAGATTTTTTAATTAGGATGATTTTTAAAAAAGGTAAAACATCAAATCGATTTCATCTCTCTCATGCCTCCAGGCTGCAGGGCTACCATAGGTTCCTCCTCCTAACTGTGAGGGCGGTCTTTCACAGAAGTCTGTGTAATGACCACGGACCTTCGATCTGTGATGGGTACGTAGTAGTGATACCAATGTAAGCCATGGTTCCACACACGGAGCCCTCAATTCAAATATAACTGCTTGGGGATCACTCTTCTTATGTGGTCAACACACACATGACTGACGCCTGTCACTGATTTACATTGGTGTCACTTCTGTGGGCCCATCACGTGATATCATCACAGATTTGAGGTAGGGAGCGGTGCCTTGCATTGCGGGCTGCTCACAAAAACGACATGCTGACTTCTGTTGTCTTTTGTACTTTTACCCAAAAATCAAAATCAAAATCGAAAATTGAGTTTTTAGAGGAAACAAAAAAATGGGGATTTTATTTTTGGCCAAAATCGTGCAGCCCTAAAAGACAGAATTTCAAAATGCACACATTCTTTCTGCAGTTCTCTCCTTTAGGTCCAAATCAAATGACTGATTACAAAGATAGGTGATCTGATACCGTTTCATTCTACTATGAAAAAGTGAAGCCAAAGTATTATTGTGTGTGTGGTTGTGGGAGCAGTGCCATTAAGTAGAGCAGTGGAATTATTTCTGATGGAAAGTTAACAGCAATCCAAAATTAAAGCTGTCAATCACAAATTGAACCCAACTACCTCACTGAAAAGACCTGGAATTAGCCAACAATGCTGAAAAGGTACTCTGTGGTCTTCTGGTATAGTGTAGACTGTCTACCTCCTGTGAATTGAGTTAAGAGAAGGTGAAGAAGTCAAATGCTTTTCATTCATTTATGGTATTTTCCCCATGGGACATAAATCTCAGAAGTCTATCTGGAACAATGGTAGGTATATATTTGTACCAAAGTAACCATTTATTTAAAAAAAAAAACACACACAAAAAAGCTTTGCACTGCTTCAGTTTCACTTACAGATTAATCTGTTCTACTGGTTTCATCGTATATCTCAATCATTCAAAACTGCAAAACACATTATCATATTCAGGTACTAATACATGTTGTGTCTACAATAAGAGAATTTAGATTTTCTCTTATTTTCCTTTGTTTAAATACATCAATCACTGCAGAGTAAGACACCTCTGATACTCTTTCTTCCAATTACATAATAAAATGATAAATAGTGGTACTGATAAAAACCAATACTGATCAATATGATGAAAACTACATCACCCACACCCACAAACAGTTATGATTAATGTCTTTGTCTTTTGTCTTTTAATTGGCTTTTCAGTTTTGGCATGTTGTGTTTGTGATTTTATGCTGTTAATATTGTACAAATCTAATTCTGTATTTACACAGTAAAGCTGATGAAAAAAAGTGGCATTTGTAATTATCTCATAGGCTTTGTGATAAAAAACTTCACAGGGAAGATTTGATTTTGATAAATACACAAACACCTGTGCTGACACTTAGTAAGAAATAGCTGATGATATCCAGCCGTTTTCAAACAGCTGGATGATAACTCCATCTGAAAACAGCTGGATACAGAGGATCATGATAATGGAAAATAGTTCCACTTAGCTCAAATAACAGCAACGAGCTGATTATGTATTAACTGTGACAGGCCTGCATTGTCTGAGATCATTGTGGAGTTCCCACCTGTCCCTTTAGTGCAGGGGTGTCAAAGTCATTTCTTCCAGGGGCCGCATTCAGCCCAATTGGATCTCAGGTGGGCCAAACCACTAAAGTAATAGCATTATAACCTATAAATAATGACAACTTTTTGTTTTAGTGCAATAAAAAACATTAAATTATGAAAATATTCACATTTACAAGCTATCTTTTAACAAAAAACATAGTGAATAACCTGAAAAAAATGAAATTTGTAAGAAAAATAAGAGCAGTTTTAACAATATTATGCCTCAGCTTATTATTTATACACGTGCATTACGCACAATGTTACACAAACATGTGGTAACAGGCAAAATAAAATAATTCAATTCAATTCCTAAAATAATTAAATTCAATTTCTTATTTGCCCAAGTCATTGTTCTTCTTGGTAAATGGTCTGAACTTACATAGTACATTTTCTATACCTTCATAGTACCCAAAGTGCTTTACAATTTCTCACATTCACCCATCCACACCAGCGGGCGGCTGCTGCCATGCACGGCAATTCAGGGTTCAGTGTCTTCGATATATGGACAGTCAGAGCCAGGATTTGAACCGCTGACCCTTTGGTCACTGGATGACCCGCTCTACCAACTAAGCCACAGCCTGCCCGTCTTGGTAGTTCTTTGAGGTTCAACTGGACTAGTTTAGCTTCAAAAGAGCAAAATTAGTCCAGTTGAACCTAGAACCTATAAAAATGGAGTTGTCACTATTTACAGATTATTGTTACTATAATTTTACCATAGATCATATTGGTCTGTATGTGGAACCTGAACTAAAATGAGTTTGACACCCTTGATTGTTAATATCTTCAGTGTAATTTTCTTCGCAAATTCATCCTGCGGGTCAGCTTGGACCTTTTGGCGGGCCGGTTTTGGCCCCCGGGCCGCATGTTTAAGACCCCTGCTTCAGACCAGGGGTGCCCAGTCCGGGTCGTTGAGAGCCACTATCCTGCATGTTTTAGATGTATCCTTCTTCCAACACACCTGATTCAAATGATAAGTCTATCATCAAGCTCTGCAGAAACCTGATAATGACCGTCAGGTGTACTGGAAGAGGGAAACATCTAAAACATGCAGGACAGGGCACCCCTGCTTTAGACCAATACACTGCAGTTCTCTTACATTAAGGCTTTAAATTCAATAACTTTTGAAAATGCCACACACACACAAGTAAAATCCCAGGCCAAATCTATACCATCCCAAATGATGATTAATCACTGTATGTAGTCATTGCATGGCTTTAGAAATCTTACGTAGTGGTTATGTCATTCTCATTCTAAAACAAAATGTGTTGAATATCAATCAAAAAGAGGCTGCCAACAGGTCACATAAGTGGTGCAGAAAGGATGCCGCCTCTTCGTCTTGAATAATTCACTTGGTCTTGATAGTTCAGTACTCATGGAATCAAGGTGTATTACTTTTCACAAAATATACAGAGGACTCTGTACTTGTCAGTCTTTTTTTCCCCTTCTATTGAGATTTCCTTTTGGACTCCCACCAAACACTTGAGCTCCACTGAAAAGAAATTATATCTTCCTCTACTTATCATGTCATGTTGCAGCTCACGAAGGAGCAGCAGCAATCAACCTAGCAATCAGCTCATTGTGTCCACTGTTTGGCACTTATATTTGTGCATTGGACCTCTACATGATTATTTGTGCCTGTTCTCCATTGTGAGTCTTACTGTGGAGTAAATGGCTGGCGTAGGTGGGACTGATTCCACCTACAATCACCTTTCTTTGTAGGGCCACTTGAGAATTAGTTGTGTGCGTGTGTGTGTGTGTGCGAGTGCATGCGTGCGTGCATGCGTGTGTGTGTGTTGGGCCCTTTTCACACAGTTCAGTCAGTTATTTGCATTTGCCAGTTGAATACAGCAAGCAATTTAAGGCGTTCATTAAAAACACAGCTGGAGGAGAGTAAATATGTGCAGCATGACTTTCTTATCCTTAATACTGTCATATTTTTATTTCTGTGTGTGAGACGTCTAACAGAACAAACCAAAAACTGGAGCTTCTAACATGAAGAGGCATAAATATAGACAGCCTTGTACATACTTTTTGAACACATTACCATTCAACCATGACAGTGTTTAGCCTCAAAGCTGCTTGTATAGGTTAAATGGTATAGCTTAAAGACAAATATGTGCAATTAGTAGTTAAAGTGTAACTTCCAGGTTACATTTTTGGAAACAGTTGCTACTTTTTTTCTGAATATTGTTCCTTATGACATTCTATCTTCAGAGGAACTCAGTATTTTACTGGAAGGACAACTGCCTCTCCTCTGTTACGTTTAAGTACACACAGTACACATCTATTGCAACCACCCCACACTGTAACACTTCACTGTTTCAGTCACATTTTACCCCACTCCTTTTCAAATCTCAACAAATAATCTGCTTTTTGACATCGTACTTTCAAAAAGTCATACAAAAAGAGATAATACTGCTATTATATCTTCATATTTCAGTGTCTGTCCTACAGGCTGCTGTAGCTGAGGAGTCAGTTAGCCGACGTGGTTGTGCCAGCACTGATTTAAAACCTGTTTGGCCAACTTTGCACACTTTTGGAAGCAGAACTGAGATTCTGGTGAAATACAGTGCCTTCGATTTTCATAGTAATTCAGGTTTCTGTCAGTTTTGAACTGTTTGAGATCCCTCCCTGTTCTCCCTCTCTGTCAAAGCCCTGCCAAACAGTGCAGTAAACTCAGTGAAAAGTTTGACTATATAATTTGTTGGTTCTATAAATGTAAAAGAAGCATGTGTTCATGTGTATGTACTTCTAAGAGAGATGATGTTGAACAGTGAAGTTAATTAATTCATCATGTGTGACTGGAATTCATAATGTTTTTGCATGTACTGTAACTGAGGCAATTCGACTGAATTATAACTCCACACTGACAGTGAATATGTTCATGCCAGCAGGTTATTTCTCCTTATCTGTTGAGTCCCTTTGATACAGCAGGCTCAAAATAACAACAACAACAACAACAATAATAATAATAATAATAATAATAATAATAATAATAATAATAATAATAATAATAATAATAATAATAATAATAATAATAATTTTGTAATTGTAACTGTATGAATTCATACCTTCATGATTCCCTATTTTTATACTTGGGTACTTCTATGAAACTGGTTCCTAAAAACAGGACAGAGGGGCAAAAATTCAAACCAGATGTAGACTAATGTTATGAAAGTTTGGAAGCACTTTGGGCCTATTTTAAAAACTAGAAAAGCACTTGGACAGTGCAGACCTCCACCAAGGCAGATCAGTCCCACCCCCTGATCACCACCAAAATTTAATCATTTGTTCCTTGTTCCAGTATCAACATTTCCTGAAAATTTCCTCAAACTCTGTCCATAACTTTTTGAGTCATCTTGCTAACAGACAGACAAACAAACAGATAAACCCCAATGAAAACATAACCTCCTTGGTGGAGGTAATAAATGTTTACTGAGATAAAAGATCAACTATTCTTCAGATAAAACACATTTTTATATTATTTTGCATTATTTTTAATACAAAAATCCTCATGTGACAGGGTCAAAAGCACAGAAAAACTACGCCCTATCTTTTTTTATATCTTTTTATTCTCTTACATATTTTGGGAATTGAACTAATTATGCAAGACAGAGTTTTTTTTTTAAAAAAGACCGCTGTTGCAAAATAATTTGCGATTCATATGCGCTTAACTGGGCAGGTTCTGCATGTAACACCAGTGGACATGATGGGTTACACATGAAACTTGGAATGAGACTGCCAACTCATGAAAAACCCTCATGTCTGCATTAGAAAAAAAAACTAGGATCATCAAATTTAACATACTGTCTTTGTTTATAGCAGTATATAAGACCATTTCAAGCCATGTGGTCCAGATCAAATACAGTGACACCTAGGTAGCTTTTCCTGTCCCAATTTTGGCCCCAATATTTTACTAAAAATTCATTAATTTTGGGATGGCTCAGAGCAAGAGTATACTTTTTTTTACATTTATCTGAGGTCATCATTAGGTACATCCTGGGGGGAAATATGTTTAAATTTCTCCAAAATGTACCCAGTTTCATAGACGCGCCTACTTCTATTCCTTATTTTCTTTGAACATGATCGAGTTTGATTGGTCTTTTTTATGGTCATGGAACATTCTCTATTTTCAAAGCAAACTGATAAACACATCTCCAAATACAGTTACACTTTATCATAATATGTTTAGTAACATGATGTACTTGTGTATTATTATCTTTGGCTCACTATTTATTGATGCGTATGTGCATCCTCTTCTTTTTCATGTGTGTAGTGATAGGTGTGTATTTGCTGTGTGTGTGCGAGTTTATCTACTGTATGTGCTTTGTGTTGAGGCCTCATTAATGAAGGGAATGTCTGCTTGTTGCTCATCAGAGCTCATTAGAAGTGCAGCTAACACTTCAAACCCCATTACCCCCCACCACCATCACCACATGAATACACATACACACACACAGACACACACACACCAACCTCCAATTCCTCTCCTAATACAAAGCTCTCTCTGTTTGTGAACATTAGCGCGTGTGCAGCAAGAGAAAAAGGCCTAACGACCACAAGAAAAAGGTGGAATAGATGGGGAAGGAGAGTAGGGGTCTTAAGTGGAGAAGAGGACAGAGTTCCCTGCTATAGGATGGTGACCGATAGGACAGCAATTGAGTCATGATTTAAAAAAAAAAAAACAAAAAAAAAAATTAATTAATATGCCATGATGTTTTATCTCACAGTGTGTTGCAATACGTTCTTAATGGAAAGATTTGTTTGGCTTATTTCACATAAAAGCGTCTACTTAAGGTGTACAGGCTATGCCAATTTAGCTAATGATACCACCACCAAAGATTCTGAGAAGTTAAGATATTTCTGTGATTTCTGTGAGATCAAGTCCAGCTAAAAAAATAAATAAATAAAAGAAACAAGAAACAACAGACAAGTGCAAACCTCCTCCAAAATAAAACATGCAACTTCCTCACAACTATCCCTACCAATCCCCTTAGCTTCATAAAGACAATATGATTCAGAAACACTGTCCTGAATTCTGGATGAGAACATGCCAAGGAAATATTAAGATATAGTGGGATACAATGACAGGATTCCCACTCTTTCCCTGAAATTATTTTCCAGGACTTTGCCAGGACATTTTCAGCTGCTACAGAGTCAAGTTATCACATCATACACTAATCCATACTCCTGTCTCCCTCATTCTTTGGAAGTGTTCTTTTCTACAGTTGTAACTTGCATTTACCCAGATTGTTTCTATGTTTATTACTCAGACATTTGATGTGCAGTCTATGGCTATAATTTATCTATGAAAGATAGTTATGACAAATGTATCTTAGAATAGTGCAAACACACCCACAGATTACAGCAGAGCACTTCATTAGCCTGACACACTGGAGTTATAATGTTCAATTGGACAACTCCCAATTCAACTTTCTCTACTCTCTTACTTTCTCTCCTGCACTTCCTCTAAAAATATCTGTATATTTTCAATAAATCACTGACAAACAATTTCCTTTCTCTCTTCTCAGTTTAGGCAAACAAGGTCACAAGGCAGGGGGAGGACAAATAATTTTCCAGGATAATTTAACCATTTCCAGGACATGGGACATTTTTTCTCATTTTCCATATGCTTTCCATGACTGGAAAATTGGTCAATCATTTTTCAGGTTTTCCAGGACGCATGGGAACCCTGAGTGAGATATACACTAAACATGTATGTGATGAATTCGAATAGATTCAAATAAATGTCAGCAGAGACTTTTTTTTTTTTTTTCCCCAACCCTTGCTACAAAAATAGGGATTTGGGGAACTTTTTCTGATCTCGTCCTTTGACCTACAGTACAACAGCCAAAATATAGCAATCTAAAGCCCAAAAGAAGAGCACAATTTGTCTTAAATTGTGGATGCTAGACTGCTTACAGGTGAATGACTAACAAACCAACAAACACCAATAAAAAGAAAGCCACCTCAGATGAGCAATTTTAAGCTGAAGTGAAAAAAATCCTTATTGGATATGCGTGTGAAGGAATTGAAAGCACCACATCATCTACAAATTTACAACTTTCTACGTTTCAAGGTCATTGAATTGTTCAGAATTTGTGTCATAAAAGTTCAACTGCAAATGCCTTCCTGAGGAAGCCACTCTTCTCCATAGTTATGTTTTGTGTCCTTTGTTCCATACTGGACTAACAATATTTACAACTTTAACGGATATGCTTCATACAGAGTTGAAACCTGATCCACTTTAGGTTGTACTTGGAGCCTCTAATCAATTTTCACAACTTAACAAACACCACCGTCAACTTCTATCTTATGCACATATCGAAGGAAAAAAGCTTGTTTTGTTGTTCTGGAAAAAATCAGAGGTTCCTTCAGTTAAATTATAGCTGGAAGAAATGGTTAAACTCTCTCACCTGGAGAGAATCCGGTTCTCATTGTTAAAAAAAACTACACCAGTTTAATCAGATTTGGCATCCCCTTCAACAATATATTGATACCTCAATCTGAATATAATTAGAAATAATGTGGCCTCCCTTGGTGTGATATGTCATAAGTCCTGGGATGGGGGGTGGATGAGGGTTGTTAAATTGTGTGTTTGTTATGTTTGCTTTCCTCTGTTGTACTTTTGGTTTGTTCACTCTGTTTATTTCTCAAAATGTGGACAAATTGTAATAATAGATGTTTTTGTGACTAACTTCTGAATAAAAAGATTCACAACAAAAAGTTCAACAGCAGCTTCAAATGTAATAAAGTAACACACTTTTAACAAAGTGACTTGCGATGTGTCCTAGGTGGCTTCTCTCTCTCTCTCTGTGTGTTTTATGGTTCTCTGCTGTGCTGTTCAATTAAGAAAAAATGCCAAAAATGTATAGGAAAAAAAACATTACTGCTAAAATCAGTTTAAATCTACTTATCTGCTCCCACCGTGCCCTGATACCCATGAAAAAACGGAAATGTTTGGATTTCCTCTGATCTCTATCTTAGGGGAACAGAAGAGGACCAAAGCTACTGTTCTGAATTAGAGATATAAAGGCTGTGCTCTACTCTTCCCAAAATTTGTGTGCGCACACACACACACACACACACACACACACACACTGTGTTTGTAAGATGTAAACAAAACCCAGCATGTTCCAGTTCAGACTTCAATGTACACCATTATCCCATATTCTATTTATTATCATGTAGACTCATGTACAATAACATAGAGAAAGAACAGCTGATGAAAACAGAAGCTGAAGGTAGAAAACTGTCAAATCCAAATAAATTTAAATTTAATATAAAGTTGCTCAAACCTATGTCTTCCTTCAAGGGCATTTACCTCAATATAACAATGACAGCAATCCATTACTTTCCTGCCTGCATACTACAGCAGACTACCGCTTTATAAAATGCTGTAAAGCAGAACTAAATAGTGACATTGTTAGGCAAATCTCATGTCTCTCAAGTGACTGGATCACAGGTCATTTCTTGCAGCAATAACACACATTCTTATAAAAATGTAGCCATACTGTGCCTATTCAGCAGAAAATGATATACTCTGATGGCTAAGTGAAGATGGTGAATACATTAATTGTTAAGTAATTCTTGTGGTGAGACAGCGAAAGTTCACCACTAATAACCAAGCTACTAAATGTCTCTTAGCTGTTTCTATGCTGTAGCTCTACCCATGACTTTGTGTATGTTGCCACGGTGATGTGAGAAAGGGCTTGATATGTCATGTGGATGTATGATACTTGTGACCTGCTATTTTTAGAGATGGGTAGTGCATGTGCGGCTCAAATATGAGGATGCCATGCTGGTTGGAGAGAGCCGGAGCCTTGCTATAACAATCCTTAAATGATGGATATGTGTGTGCTCTGCATACATGTATACAGGTATGGCTCAAAAAATTAGAATATTATGAAAAAGTTCAATATTTTTTGTCACTCATTTCAGAAGGTGAAACCCATATATTATATAGACTCATTAGACATACAGTGAAATATTTCAAGGCTTTATTTCTTGAAATTTTGATGATTATGGCTTACAGATAATGAAAACCCAAAATTCAGTGACTCAGAAAATTAGAATATTACATAAAATCAAATTTTAAAAAATTATATTTTAAACAGAAATGTCAGGCTTCTGAAAAGTATGTTCATTTCTGTGTAGTCAAGACTTGGTTGGGCCTCCTTTTACATGAATTACTGCATCACTGTATTGTGGCATGGAGAAGATCAGCTTGTGGCACTGCTCAGGTGAATGGAAGCCTGGGTTGCTTTGATAGTGTCCTTCAGCTCATCTGCATTGTTGGATCTGGTGTCTCTCATCTTCCTCTTGACAATAACAATACTCCATAGATTCTCTGTGGGGTTCAGGTCAGGCCAGTTTGCTGGTCCATCAAGCACAGTAACACCATGGTCACTGAACCAGCTTTGGTACCTTTGGCAGTGTGGGCAGGTGCCAAGTCCTGCTGGAAAATGAAATCAGCATCTCCATAAAGTTTGTCAGCAGAAGGAAGCATGAAGTGTTCTAAAATGTCCTGGTAGATGGGTGTGTTGACTGTGGACTTCAGAAAACACAGTGGACCAACACCAGCAGATGCCATGGCAGACCAAGTCAGCACTAACTGTGGAAAGTCCAAAGTCCTCTTTTCAAATGAATGTAAATTTTGCACGTAATTTGGAAATCAAGGTCCCAGAGTCTGGAGGAAGAGTGGAGAGGCACAGAATCCAAGTTGCTTGAGGTCTAGTGTGAAGTTTCCACAGTCAGTGATGATTTGAGCTGCCATGGTATCTGCTGGTGTTGGTCCACTGTGTTTTCTGAAGTCCACAGTCAACACCCCCATCTACCAGGACATTTTAGAACACTTCATACTTCCTTCTTCTGACAAACTTTATGGAGATGCTGATTTCATTTTCCAGCAGGACTTGGCACCTGCCCACACTGTCAAAGGTACCAAAATCTGGCTCAGTGACCATGGTGTTGCTGTGAGTGATGGACCCGCAAACTCACCTGACTTGAACCCCATAGAGCAGAGGTGTCAAACTCATTTCGGTTCAGGGGCCATATTTAGCCCAATTTGATCTCAAGCGGGTCAGACCAGTAAAATAATGACTTAATAACCTATAAATAATGACATATCCAAGTTTTTCATTTTGTTTTAGTACAAAAAAAACCCAATTAAATTATGAAAATATTTACATTTCACAAAAAAGACGCGAATAACCTGAAAAAACAGAAATTTCATTTGAAAAATTAGTGCAATTTTTACAATATTATGCCTCGACTTATTATTTATACATGTACATTTACACACAATGTTACATAAACATTTGGTAACAGACAGAATATTGTAAAAATTTTGGAGTTTGGAACTAAAATTTGAACAATTCCTACAATACTCCATCTCTTATTATTAACACAACTACAGATCACAGTGGATCCATATATGCACAAAACATTTACTGACAGGCAGAATATTGTTAAAATTGCACATTTCGGGTTGTTCATCTTTGATTTTATTTATGTATTTATTTGCATTTTATTGAGAAAAAATCATTTTGTACATGTAAATATTTTCACTGTGTAATCTTATTTTTTTTCACTTAAATTTTTCACGAAGAAAATTTGTAGTTGTCATTATTTATGGTTTATTGTGTTGTTATTTTTACTTGAGATCACATTGGTCTGTATGTGGAACCTGAACCAAAATGATTTTGACAACCTTGACTGTTCAGGTTAATTTTTGCACTTTCATCCCGCGGGCCGGATTGGAACCTTTGGTGGGCCAGATTTGGTCCCCTGGGCGCATGTTTGACACCTGTGCCATATAGAATCTAAAACGTATTGTGAAGACGAAGATGAGAGACACCAGATCCAACAATGCAGATGAGCTGAAGGACACTATCTAACCAACCTGGGCTTCCATTCACCTGAGCAGTGCCAGGTGGAATGAAAAGGAAAGGTGGAAAGGAGGCCCAACCAAGTCTTGACTACATAGAAATGAACATACTTTTCAGAGGCCTGACATTTCTGTTTAAAATATCATTTTTTAATTGATATTATGTAATATCCTATTTTTCTGAGACACTGAATTTTGGGTTTTCATTATCTGTAAGCCATAATCATCAAAATTTCAAGAAATAACAGCTTGAAATATTTCACTCTACGTCTAATGAGTCTATATAATATATGGGTTTCACCTTCTGAAATGAGTGACAAAAAATGTTGAACTTTTTTCATGATATTCTAATTTTTTGAGATGTACCTGTATATCAGCGAGTGTCCGTGCACATGTTCTTACCTCCAGATCATCCAGGGATCGGGCCAGGCTGAGACGTTTGGAGCGTCCGAAGGAGCGCCTGGCTGAGGAACGCTGGGGGAGAGGGGGAAAGCCCATGGTCAGACCACGAAATCGACCACCCTGAGGAAAAGACAAACACACATGTTTAATCTAAAACCAAGTCTAATAAAGTACAATGAACTTAGAGAATCAACATGCTGGGGATGAGCCTCCAACTTCTTACACATAAAAGGTGACAAAATCATTCTTTGTATTTAAATGTACTCAGTGGTTGACATCTGAAACACCAGTTGCACTGAAAAAGCTTCAAATATGAAAAAGTGGAGGTGACTGGAATAAACAGCAAATGTCTTCTGTGGTTTTTCTAAAGTCAGTCAGATAAATGCAGTTATGCAGCAGCTTGGTGCATTTTTTTGGCTAACTTGAAGACACCTCTGCTTAGTTTAACCTGCCTGGAGCATTAGTCAGTTACACACACATGCCTATTCAAGTCGTTTTTCTTTTCTCCACTTAAATGTTAAATTCCACATGTTTGACACAGGCATGTACAGTCCTGTGATTTCTTCCTACAGCGCCAGATTTTACATTTAGTCAACACCAAAGCCACAGCCACAGATCAGAGACTCACACGGAAACAAAACAAGGATTAGGCACAATCACAACAACACCTGTAGGCTATAACTGGACCTTTAAAAGTAGCTAACACTGTTCTGCAGTTTCATCTTTTGATTCCATGTGCTACTATGTAATAATAATAATATCAACAGGATTAATATTGCAGCCAGTATTTAGTCATAACTTGTAAGATGTAGTGGAAACTGGATATTAACACATCGTCAATTTTTTATCCTTGTCAGAATTTTGACAGGGATTACACATTATACATGTCTAAAATGAACACCTGAACACAAATGAGTCTCTAAATCAAAGTAAAATACGCCCGATCATGAATATCAAACTCAAAGTAATTAATCAATAAATGTGGACTGTCAAACTAACCATAAAAAATCAAACTGTAGTGCATTTAAAACTGCTTTGCCACTACATGACACCGTTGACTCGTGCCTGAAATGACCACATGATAAAATTAGTCACTGGGTCATCAAGATTTATTGTCCACGACCCATCTGACCATGATGTAACCATGCTGAGTGATACCATAAGGCAAACAGGAAGAGCAGCTCGGTCCTGTCTGAGTGGCTGTCACAAGTCTGCAAACAGCCTTTTTGCAACTGTTAATTTTTTATAGTTACAGAACGGCTGGAATATTTTGCTACTTTCTGGTCAAGATCCATCAGTGGACTTCAGCTAATTAATCAATGCTGCTCTAGAGGACACACCGTGACATATGTTGAATGTGACTGGCTGATTAAGAGACAGTCTTGTCGGAATTTCATCAGGAGGTGACCAGCGGTGTTGCCTGGATACGGACTAATCCTTGTGAATGTGTGGATGTGGTTGCATGTGAGTCTGTGAGTCAGATAACACTGAACGATTGATTATATGTGCGGACATATTTAGTGACGTAATTATAAAAGACAACTCATTCCTACTTGCAATGAGGTTTTTTTTCCCCTTTAAAAATAGCTGAGATTTGAGTGTATCTGAACTCAGTGGTGGGGATTTGTTTTGGGTGTGGCTGCACTGGAGTTTTATGAATATCTCAGAGACAAGACCAAAAATTTAGTGGAAACTTCACAGCGCTTATCTGTGCGTTTGCTCTTGATCCCTCAAATCCAACCAATCCTTTGATATCTCTTTCTCTTTCACACACACACACACACACACACACAAGAAAAAAGCTACCCATCCTTCCTTTTTATGACAACACAGCCAAAAAAATTACAGTTCCAATATGACTGAGACTAACTCAAAGAGACACTGAATACCCTTATAGTTACGGTTTAGTTTACAATAACCAATCAAGAATTTGTCAGATGTAAACACCGTACAATATATGGTGTGTAGGTTGTTCACTGAAACTTGTTTTCCATGAGGAATGAAGGAAGTGAACATTACAGAGGTTCAGATAGTGAAACAGCGCCACCATATGGTACAAACTATGCACACCAGAGCAGTCACTTAATAAAAAACCTCATATCCCTGCAGGTATAACAGACACAGTGAATTCTCCTAAGCTTATAAATACTTCCTGTAACTGTCCCATGAGGTCCTTGGGCCCATGATCACAAAAAGGTTTACAGGGGGAAACCTCAGTCCCTTGAGTATTAAAGGATCTGGGGTCTGTCTGAAGGTAGAGGTAGGCAGAAATGAAAAAGACAGATTACTAAAGCACTTAAGACTAGGTAAATATAAAATTAAAAAATGTCACTCTAATCAGTCACAGAGGCCAAGAAAAGACATTCAATTAAATTGCAGTTCCTATTGAGGTTAAAGCTTAAGGTTTAAGTCCAATCACTGTTGACTCTGAAAACTTCTACAAAGTCAGGAAGAGGCTGAGACAGGAGTGGTGAGGGTCTGAATGTCCAGGTGTAGATGGTTCATCTGCAGGACAGACAACCACAGGCACATATGCACAAACATGGGAGGCTCTAAAAGGGCTCCTTGAAGACCTGAGGCCTACGTACCCATCGAAAACAGCAATTCTGCAGCCTGCGATATTGTGTCACCATGGTGATTTAATGCATTATTTCAGATTAAATCCAACAAACAAATGAACCAGTTAAGGTAGCAGTTTTAGGAGGCAAAATCACTATGTTCTTTGAATCTGGTCGTTCAGAATAAAGCAATGTAACAGTGTAAGTTCCGTGTTAGAAAATGAACAAGGTTTGCCAGATTTTCACAGCTCCGATTAGAGGTTTGGATAAACATTTTTTTTAAAAATACAAAAACTTTAAGACATAGAGTTGTCCAAAATGGCTGGCATTTCGACAGCATCAAGGTCAAAAGGCTTAAGAAGATTTGAAAAAAGAAAATAGCATGTTGTTGAGCTCTTTTCACCTATAAAATGCAGATCTTTATGTATGTGTCACTTTTGCTTTTTATGTGTATTATGACCTGCACTGATATATTTAATCACAATCAAGTCATATTGAAGTGGTTACATCTAAAGGCACTTGTCAATAAAAAGCTTTTACTCAACTTTTTAGGACTTTTAAGCAATATTGCCTAGCCAAACTGAAATGTAAGTGCTAAATATAACAGTACTTGATATAAATAATAAAAAAGTAGTAAAATAACTTAAAAAATAAAATAAAAATAAGTAAAAGTAAAATTAAATTGTAGTAATATAGTAACATTACTTACTACACTATAGCATTTTACATTTCAACAGTAGTCTTTCCGAAACAGATTAATAATCACATACAGGCTCTACTTTTATTTGCACCTTACTCTTAATTTCTTAAAGTTCTATAAAAACAACAACATAAAAAAAGCTCAGTTACAAGAAATGAAGAACTAAATTACACACTGATGAAAAATTAGTTGAAAAGCTGCTCTGCTGGCTGTTTAAGGTGGGAAACAGGTGGTTTTCAGGTGGTGGCAGATGCCTGGCTAGTGCATAATGCATGATCTGATACTGGAGCAGCAGGGATGAATAACTTATCTACTTGTACAAGTCTGAGAGCCAACTGTGGCCCTCTACTTAAACAATATACCATAGGCATGATTAGTGGCATGAACACATTTCACTACAAATTTCAAAACGCCTTTTTACAGAGCTAAACAGTAGGCGGTGAGAAGGAGAGAGGGAGAGGGTGAGAGGGTGCAAATGAAAGTGCTGGGATGAACACACACATGGATTTATAGCTCCAATAAACTGTAGTCTTGGACACACTGTAGTCTGAGTAAATTTCCACAGCAGGGGTGTGTGATGGGGGATGCTATCTTCTACTCGGCCTTCTCATCTCATAGTCACTTTTAACACAACTCTCCCAAAAGTCCACAGCCCACAAAACTGGCACAGTATAACACAGCAAAGAATCCACAGTTACAGAGATGCTGACTATGTTTAAGTTCAAAGATGTGATTATAAGACTCAAAAACGATTGACATAAGGCTAAACAAAAAATGAACAAAAAAAACAGACATAAAAAGAAGACGTCCCTAATGCAAATATTTGGCTTTATGACTTTTCGACCATACTCGTGTGGAACTCACCTTTTTCTCTCCGTCCTTGTTCCCTCGTTTCTTCTCTCTTTCACCTCTCTCTGTAGTAGCCCTGTCCCGGTCACCAGCACCGAACAGTTTTTTAGCCCACTCATCCTTCTGAACAGCCAGTCGATGGGTGTGAGAGTGGGGATGTGAGGGAGGAGGTGGTTGGCTCCCTCCATGTGGCGGCAGGTGGTCTCCTGGGGCAAGCGGAGCCCGGTAACGGTCAGCTGGGATCTTGCTCATGGGTGGGGGGAGGGTGCTGCAGTTAGCTGATGACCACCCGTCGGTGGATTCGGCGTAGGACTCCTGATCGCTGCTCAGGCCCTGGAGGTGACCGTGGTGGTGGTGCTGCTGACGCCAGTCTCTCAGCACATGGACTGGCAGCCACCTCTGAGGCTCCGCCCCTCCTCCCCCTGCTGCTGCTCCTCCTCCACCCCCTCTCTTTTCTCCTCCTCCCACTGTTCCTCCCCGTTTCCCCTGAGTGTAGTGGTGTGGGTGGACCCCTCGAGGGTGCCTGCCAGAGACATCAGGGTGAGATAAGGGGAGAGGGTGAGGGAGGTCAGCCAGGTGTGGTTCATGACGATAGTGACCGTTTCTCAAAGACGGAGGAGGAGGTGGTGGGTGTGAGGCTGCAGCTCCCAGGGTGGGACTCCAGGCCTGCTGGGACGAAGGGGGGCTGTCCCAGTGGCGCAGTCCAGGGACATGGTTGTGGTTGGGAGGACCTCCGAGGTCAACTAAAAGCACTCGGTTGCTCTTCTCCTCAGGTAAAAAGTTGCCAATCCCACTGTCACTGTTGCTGCTGGTGCTGTGGTTCTGTTGAGCGTCGTTGTCTGGATCATGGAAGGCTCGAGCCCTCACCCCCTCAATGTTGTCCCCCATGTCTCGGTAGAGGACAGAGACAAACTGAAGGAGAGGCTGAGAACTGGGAGGAAACTCCAGACATCCTCCTGTGTCTGGGTCTGGGGTACATTCAAAGCCAAACCTCCGGGCAACACCTAAATGGACCTGTCAAAAAAAAAAAAAAGGGAGTGAAAGTTAGGGTGTAGACAATGCAAACATATACTGTAGGCTTATTTTTCTTCATGACAAACACTCATAGCCTTTTACTTCAACTGTGGCAGAATTAATATAATCTACATGGTTTGTACACAATTTTATAGACAAAATTTCTAAAGATTACCATGATGTTTCAAGGTCCCATAATGTAAATTCATGATCACTCACAACTTTCAAGTACATATGGACATGAGTTTATAATGGGCATGAAATTATATAGCAACGCTTTTCACTCTCTGTTAGTTAATTTTATATTCACTTGATATAGTAAGAAAAACTATTAAGTGAATAAAACATTTTCTAAGGATTACAAATGTATAATTATTACTTAACCAAACCTTATAGGGGGGCCGTGTGAAGAAAATTGCTACATCATGAGCTTTAATTGCAGTTTTCCAAAGTGGCTTTGCATGGGGATAAAGAAAAGCCCATTGGAGAAGTAATGGAATTATACTACTTCAGAAGTAATTGAATTTAATATTTCACTTTAATGTTTGACTCTGAATTTTGCTTAAGATATTCTGTTTCCTATATATTGTTTATTATTATATTGGCAAATATTTTGAGCTTTAGCCTTACTTTTAATATATGCAATTTATTTCTACGTCTTCGCTTTACCTTGTACCTACCTATGTGGTTATAATATATGTTGACAGTTCATCTTAACTGTCCTGTTGAGTAGAATGTCACTGGTGACCTATTTTAAACTCACAGTAGCTAATTTCAGCAAAAACAAAGTTGTGTACATCCCTGAAATTTAATTTTCATGAATTTTTCCAATCTATCCAATCAATGAGTCTTCTTAATTTTGTGACTTTTCCACGTTTATCATGACTGTAGGAACCCCAAGTTAACACAACGGAAGACTAGGAAGACTAGACATGAAAAACATTTATTGATTTATTTACTGTATTTATTTATTCATTTTTACCAAGGTTTATTTATTCATTTATTTTAGCAAGTTTTAACAACAAACAACATAACAACAAACTTGTCCCCGCCCCACTACAGCTTCACAAATATTTATATTAAAACAAAACAAAGAGGCTTTGCAAAATATGAGAATGTTGTTAAACAATAGTTCATTATTCAACTCCTATTGTACAAAACAAACTTAAAGACTAAATAAATGAAAAAAATTAACCAAAATTTCAAAATTATAATACACAGTACATAATGCTAAAAATAGCTTAGTGATACTGTACTTGTTATTATAGCTCTGTATTATCGGAATAATAGAGCTGAAATAAGATCATTTTTTGTTTTCTATAAAACAATCAAGATGTACTAAGAACTGTCAAGTGGATATTCAATATATGTCTATGTATATCAGATTCTATGTTACTCATTGACTAGATATTTAACAGTATAAAGAATCATGTAAATATAAATAAAATTTTCTGCCCAAGTTACAAAAGTTTTAATTACATCTATTATATGTTTTTCCACAAGTGTCTTTTTGATGTATAACATTTGTGTCACTTTTCGTACCTGGTGGTGAGACAGGTCTGGATCCACTATGAAAACATGGCAGGAAGTTCTCAAACTACTCTCTTCATCTCGTCCGTGGCTGAAACGACGCTCGTCATGGTCATCTGTGGCCTGCATCGTGACCAGTCCAAAGAATCGTCTGTCATCTGGACAACAGGCACTGAAGGCTAGTTTTTCTGCTGGATAGGTGGCCAAGACCTGCCCTCTGTCACTGCACAGATGCACACTGTCATGCATGACCTACAAGAAATAAGTTAATGTTACAACTGCATAAAAAAAGATATCACAGTGGCTTTGATGGAAAATTTCTTTTACATTAAACCACTGTGGGTGTTTATTAAATTGACCACATAGTCCACATGTTACAATTCTCATTAAAACAAACCTTCATAAGGACCAGTGAATGGATCTTTTGTTCTGCTCGGAGGCGCCTCATGCTTCCTCTGATGGCTTGCAAGCTGTCATTTTCTAGGCTTGCCCCTGTAGATGCCAGTTCAATGGAGCCCAGATAGCCAACAATCATCCCCACATTGAGGATGCCTTCGCCGGGCTCTAGGCCCAAGTCGGCTCCATCTCCTACGTCCCCCTCGTGTTCATCATGGTGGTGAAGATGAAGATGTCGGAAGTCTGAGTCAAGAAAAACTGAATCATCATTTAGAACTTGAGCCATCTCCTCCTCAGACAGTAAGTTGGGGTTGCTCTGGGAATGGGAGGGGTTCCGATAAGGGGGAAATTCTGGATCAGAAAGCGGACGTGGCTTGGATGTGGATGTGACCACAGGCCTGTCCTTGTCGGAGCTGCTAGAGGAGTGGCTGGAGTTCTCAAAAATCATGTTAAAAATTCCTCCAGACTGCAGCTCAGCCACAACCTTCTCGGCTCTGTTTATGCCCAGCTGCTTAGAATCCAGTTTGGGTTTGTACCACCCTCCACGAGCTCCTGACCTACTGTTATTATTGTTATTAACACTGTTATCGTAAAAAACATCCAGCTCATCATCACTAGAGCACGAGTCCAGAAAAGATGCTGCCATGGTGTTGCTGCTATGGTGCCGACTGCTGGCGTTGCGCTGGTGATGATGGTGTCTTCTGTGGCGCTCTCCCTCTGCGATGACCAGTTTCAAAACGCCAGAACAACGTCCAATTAATTTAACTACATCTTCATGTGAAGCCTTGGAGACATTGATGTCATTGACAGACAGGATGTAGTCACCTGAACGTAACCCCATATAGTCAGCAGGACTCCCTTTCAGAATGCAGCTAAGGATACATGGACTTTGACCTGACAAAGTAAAGCCATACCCTGTTCTCCCTCTTGCCACCTCCACTGCTCGGATACGGCCTTGCTGGGTGGAAGAGGAAGGAGGCTGATGGGGAAGGTTAAGCCCACTTCCAACATAGGGCCGTCTTTTGGATGACGCATCCATTTGCTTAAACATTGTGCCAGGTAAGTTTCTTTTGTCCACCGATTCAGATTCAATGAGTCATTATTCGTCCTATGGCTGAGCAGAAACACGGGTCATTTCCAAACGCTGCTCTCTGTGTCGAACAGCTCTGGTGTCAGGCTGCTATGAAAAAAGGAGGAGCAGTTCAAAATGCAGCAGAGGGATGAAAGTTTGGCCTCAGTTCTTGCACAGCCATGCTAGCACTCCCATCCTGGTGTCACTCTCTCCAAGTTGATAAGGCGAATTACCTGCAACACAGCACAACAAAACAGACAGTAATGAGAGTTCTTCCCTCTTTAACTGTCGATACAGAAACTAATTACACAGATTTCATTGACATTAGGGTTTACAGTTTAGCAACACTGTTATTATTCTGCCACATTGCACAGAAAACTACACTTGTATAAAATAAAGTTGGATGACCATGATGAGAAAGGAGAAAAATAAGAAGGCGTGTTGAGGGGAGGAGCCTACACGTGCGGCCACACCTGCTCAGGTGTGTCCTTCTGGGGGAAGCTTTCAAACCCACCGGCGCTATTTTTTTGTCATTCAGGTTAACTTAAACGAACCCAACCTATAATAATCACGTTACGGGATGATAGGCTGTTTTCTGACGAGTTCTACCTTTGCTGTTAATGTTCGTTCGCTCGGAAAACCCGTTTTCAAGTCAGGCCATCACACTTACACATAAAGATGAGTAAAGTTAGCTAAGTCTAGCTGTTGTAAATACATCTAGTGGCTACCGTTAGCAACTTAGCTGTAAACGGTAAAGAAAGTTACCAGTGGTTTGATACTGGTCGTTCTGAATCTGCCATGCATTTGTCACCTCAAAATGAATAGTACGCTACTTATTTGCTTACTTCTTGAGAGTTTTAGAAGTTTTTTTCTTGTCATGGATTGCTGTCGAAAAGTGCAACCACACTTGCTAGGTCTTTAGTTCCGCCCCCTGATTTCCAGCTCTTTGCAGTGCGGTCTGTCACCACGGCAACTAAAGTGTACACAAACTTTTTACCTCCTGTCATTGGTGTACCGAGTTGTCAGTCAGAGTGTGAACAGTTATGTGGATAAATTGGCAAAAGTTAGCTTGAGAAATCACAAATAAAAAGTATGATCAGTCGCGTATTCCACAGGTGTCAAAACTCTGCATCGCAACAGTGACCGTGTGCAGTTAGCATTTTTAATACAAATAGCAGTATAAGTGAGAGCAAATCGCACGTAACAAAAAGTCTTTTAACAGCACGTAACGGGAAGAAAAGACGGACAGTCAGAAAGAACAGCTGGCAAGAATGCGCCTGGGTTGTAAAGCAGGGATTGCTAAGTAAAAGGTGGATGCAGGTCTTTTTTTTTCCATGTTCCGACCAAGATGTTTAGTCTAGCGGGAATATCCGGCGACATTTTAAAGTGACTTACTTGTCAGCATCCGGCGGTGATGTCGCTCGGGCGGTTTCCATAGTTTTGTTTCTAAGGTTAGTAAGGTAAACTCAGAGGCAATGGGTAAACAAAAGAAAAGGCTGCACCATCTGGCGAAGTAGCCTTAAGAGGAGGCCGACTGGAGGAGAGAGAGGGAGGGAGGTGTGTTTAGAGAGGGCAGCAGAGGGGGGGGGGGTGCCAAGGGGAGGGGTGGGGGGGGCTCGAAATGAACGGAGAATGCAAGAAAACACATGCTGACGTTCACTGAATAAAGACAAAGTTCTGTCTAATAAGTGTCTGAGGGACGCACATGTAGTCTGAAGCTACCGACTGAACTGAGATCAGCCCCAAATGTGAACAGTTTTAAATCCAAGTTAAAAACCTTCCTCTTTTCATGTGTTTATGAGTAAACTCTTTCAATCTTGTCTTTTAAATGCACTGTTTTTGTTTGTTTTTTTGTTTTGTTTTGTTTTTAACCCTTTCGTGCATTAATTATGAAAACCTTAATCAAGATGTTTTTTTTTTCCTGAGTGTTTTTATTCCTCTTTAGGCATGAAAAAAAAAAAAAAAAAAAATGCGATTGAATTTTCTTTATGAACCTTACCCTTATGAACCTTAGTTACAGAACTGTCCACTCAGCCGGACATCATATGTTTAACCCTTTCATGCATGACTTTTGAGAAACTTAATCAAGATTTATTTTTCTGAGTGTTTTCATTCCTCTTTAGGCATGAAAAAAAAAACACAGTGATTGAATTTTTTTATGAACCTATTTTTCATGGAATTGCAAAAATATCCACTCAGCTAGACACCATGAGTTTGATTTTTGAAGCGAAGAAACATGTATTTACTGATATACTGTGTGAAAACTATGAAATACATTTTTTCTTATTGCTGCAAATCTGATGTTTTGTCACATTTTAACATAATTTAATATTAGTTATTACTCACTTTATGGAGATAATATGCAAAAAAAAAAAACAAAAAAAAACAACTTGTTTAAAAAAAACCCTGTTAATTACAGTCTCATAACAATAACAAGGAATTGATTTACACTCAAACATGTTACTGCGGATCAAGTTTATCAAGAACAACAAAGTTACAGCAATGGTCTGAATGCCATTGTATTATTATGGGATGATGCAGAATTGCACACTGTGTTGGTTGATATGGAACTAAAACAATAAAATCCATGAATAAACAAGAGAACAGCTGTAGAATAACTGTCCACTGTAGTGACCACTATGCATGAAAGGGTTAATCTTAGAAGCAAAGAAACATGTATTTACTGATATACTGTGTGAAAACTATGAAATAAAAACATTTTTAATGCTGCTAATCTGATGTTTCGTCACATTTTAACACACTGTAATACTAGTTGTTACTCACTTCATGGAGATAATATGCAAAAAAAGACAACTTTTTGTTTAAAAGAAAAAAAAAAAAAAACCTGTTAATTACAATCTAATAACAACTAGCATTTTCTTTACACTCAAACATGTTACTGCAGATCAGGTTTATCAATAACAGCAAACAGCAATGGTATGAATTGCATTGTATGGGATGATCATAAGTGTCCACTGTGTTGGTTGATACGGAACTAAAACAATAAAACCCTTGAATATACAAAAGAACACCTTTAAACAGCTGTCCACTGTAGTGACCACTATGCATGAAAGGGTTAATGTCTTGCTTTACTCTATTTTAATTTTAATGTCAATTTTAATATACTTCATGTCTTTCTTTTATTCTGTGAATGCATTTTAACCCTTTCATGCACAGTGGTCACTCCAGTGGACAGCTATTCTACAGCTGTTCTCTTGTATATTAATGGATTTTGTTTTTTGTTTGTCTTTTTTTTTTTTTACACATATCTTTATTAAAGTTTTAATCTTTTCTGGCATGAATTGGTAACATTATGTAGATCTCTCCTGAGCATAAACCCCCAGAATCACTAGCCCTCCCCATAGTTTTCACACAATTTATCAGTAAATACATGTTTCTGTGCGTCAAAAATTAAACGTGTGGTGTCCAGCTGAGTGGACATTTTTGCAACTTCATGAAAAATACGCTCATAAGAATTTTTTTTTCATTATTATTTTTTATGGGTTTTTTTTGTTTGTTTGTTTGTTTTTTAATTATTTTTATTTTATTTTTTTATTTATTTTTCAGAAGAAAATTTTCAATCGCATTGTTTTTTTTTCCATGCCTAAAGAGGAATAAAAACACTCAGGAAAAAAATTTGATTAAGGTTCTCATAATTTGTGCATGAAAGGGTTAAAATCCTGTTTTGTCTAATACCTTTTTTTGATTTTAATGTAATTTCAATGTCTTGCTTTTTTATGCCTATGTAAAGCACTTTGAATTACCCTGTGTATGAATAGTGCTATATAAATAAACTTGCCTTGCCAAAAGAGAAACACTGCTGTCACATCTAATTTTGTCACTTTTAAAATCTCTCAAGTGTCTCTAAGTGTGTAAGATTTATGAGTAACTAATTGCAGAAATGGAATATAATGAACTGAATGAATGTATTTTTTTGTTTTTTGTTTTTGTCTTAGAATCAGCTGTTCATCCACAGTGGGAATGAACCACCATTCATGTTTCTACATGAGCTGAGACCTGATTTTTTTAATAGTGGCATGCTTCATTAAATCAAATTACCAGCCCATCATCTACTATTAATCTAAAAACCCAGGATGAACAAAACACTTGCTCTAAGAAGGTCTAAACATATTTTCCAAGAGCAGGTGGGGTGGGGGTATTCAGTTGTTTACCACCTGCAGCTTCACCATTAGATGCCACTGCATATTACACACCAGAACATTAGCAGCAGATTCAGTTATAATTGCTCATTTTAATATGTTTGCATGTCTAAATATCCTTGCAGTGTGCATGTTCATATTAGAGCAACCCGAACTGCTGTTTCCAAACTGAGGGAATAAATCACGTACACAAACTGATTTACTTTTGATTTAGTGTCTGCTGTAGACAGTAGCTTCTTACCTGTGGCAGCATGATTTTAGTCCTGAACCATATGGCATCTGCTTAGTAATCCTGTTAATGCCTTTTAATCATGAAGTACCCATCCTAATGGGTGCTAAAACCTGGAGTTTTGTGTAGCTGATAAAAGGGAATTACAGCCTAGTTGAGAAAAGGGAATTGCACAAAATCAGAATGTCTTCATGCCAAAACACACGTACACTGTGATGTGATGCCAAGCAGCCCTGTACACCAACATCCTCTTGTAGCTATTTACTGATATGAATATGCTCATGGAATTTAATCACAAAGTATTACACAAAATAACATCTTTAAATAATTTATTCATCTCTACAACAGACCATATGCAGTGATTTATCTCTGCAAAATCTTACATTTAAATGAAATACACTCTTTCATTCATATTCTTTTACACGCAACTGTAACAAAAAGATGTCAAGGAGGCTTCAGGGTACTATTGGGGACAGAGATGAAAAAAGAGAATTTAGACGACCAAATTACTCTCTTGCTGTGCTTCTTTTACAGCCTCCAGACAAACAGGATCACTGGATAGCTCAAAATTGCGGCACATAGACACCAAACTGCTGATTTTCCTATAAAGGGCAAAAACAGGATCTTTTTTAAGCATTTTTCATGCTAATTGCAAAGACAGCTGGTATTAGGGGACATGTAAAGAACCTGGAAGGAAAATAATTTTTCAAATCTTTTCAATAGACCAAAAACTGTAACTAAACAGCATACTACTGCATCTCAACTCCATTCAATGGAGGTAAAAGAAATCCTTAAAGCATGATAAATCAAACCTGAAACCATTGTCCATGACCTCTAAGCTACCTTCCAAAACCACAAAAGATTGTAGTAATCTTATTACTCCCCCACAGGGGTCCCCAGTCTTTCTGCGCCTGTCTGAAAACAATATATAGTATAAAAAGCATTTGCTTTATCATGTTTTGGAACCAAAAGTAAATGTTCTGTCATTCATTTCTCTTCAGAGGCTGTAGATCCTCCAACTGAGAAATACAGGACTCGTTGAGGCTCATTTAATCTGCTTCAGAGTTGACTCTGTGGAATATTAATAACCGCTGCAGCCTGCCAAGCAGCTGCCAATGTGTTGTGTGGATTCATTATTTTAACACAATCGAAACCTTTTGTCTTTAAGGTTGGTAACATTTTAGCATACAAATAGCCCGTCGTGTTTTTATGCCAGACATTGCATATTAAGAAAGCATCTAACACCAACATGAGAAGAACTTCAAGTGCTAGGTGTGTTTAATATTCTGCACACAGACAATGAACAATGGAGTATTCACTAATATTTAACCAAGTCAAAATATTTAAAGCTCAACATGAACAGAAGACTCCTGCTGTGACGTGGCATCCCTACACTACACTTCCTCATCTGTTGATTTGTCAAAGCTGCTGTTGGTCGCTAAGGTTACAAGGCTCCCTTGGATTGTGTTGCATCACAGTCATGGCAACCGTACCCATGGAAATACAGTATTAAGGACTATGCAAAAAGAATAGCAATAATGCTAAGCATGCTTTCAAGCTTTCAGTGTACAGGACATACATATATTCAGTCTTTATCTAAGGCAAGTGTATGTACAGAGTGACCAGGCCCGGCTCAGTCCCAGACCGCTGAAGTCTTCAACAAAACACTAACATTGTTGCTCTCTGTATTCTGTGGTCTTCTGATTTGCTGATGTTTCAATTTGTTACAAAAAAGAAAAAAATGCATTATTTTACCATCTATTGAAGATTTCTCATCTTTACACCATCTTTACATCATCATCATCATCATGCACCATGGCTTTCATATTTTTCTTTACAATTATATTACACTATACTCAATTTAGAGATGACTAAATTACCTCAGACAATCCACATTTTACATCCTGAGAATAAAAAAAAAACCCAACAGTAAATACAGGAATCACTGAGGTTTGATGAGAGCAGAGAAGATCTGAAAATGAAAAAAAAAAAAAAAAAAAAAAAAAAGATGAAAACAAAATAGAATCAAGAGGAAACACAGCTTTCCCTGCTACTGATTTAAAAACATCACTGCAGTTTGGGTGTTTTTCTATTTCAGTGTTGTTATAGGGGGTCCAAAACTGTTAAATGAGCAGAATTTTAGAAACAGGAGATGTTTGGGAGGTTTTTTCTCCCAACATGCCGGTCTACATCCAAAACAGGGATTGCAATGGGTTCCAACAAGTCACCTCAATCTATGTCCCACTGCTTTTCATGGGGGGAAAAAAAAAAAAAAAAAAAGACTATGGCTATTAGTGATCATTCTTGCACATATAATATTTAACTATCCTTCTTGTGTGTCAGAGAATGGCCACAAGTAACATAAATATAAAAAAGGTCTTCAAAGATTAATTACTGCCAACATTATGCAGGCGTTTCTGACTCTATATCTTCTGTGTCAGATTCCTAACCACTTTAAATCACTCAACAAAAACGCACTGAAAAATAGATGCATTGAAACTTTAAATATAGTTAATACTTTTGCATTTGCTATTTTTTTCTATTTTACTTTACTGACATCACAATACTCAAGCAAGTCCGCACAGGAAAATAAACAAATCCAATTTTGTGTTTGATTAAGGTTCTTTATGTGTTTCATCAAGGTGCTGGGTAGGAGAAGTGTTCAAGGTGCTGTTGCTCGTCTCGTGGAATGGTCTGTGGAGGGGGGGGAGGGGGGGGGGGGGGGGGGGGGGGGGTCAGTGTCTTTCTATGCAGGGATAGTCCTTTTACATTTAACATTGACCCTGAAACCATCTGACTGAAATCTCCCTCTGTTTTAAAGTCTATTACACCAACTCATTTGACACTTCAGTAGTTTTACTCATTTCAGATCAGTGAAAAGGAGTGAAAGAGACAAGGCTACAGTAGATTAAATACACATTCTGTTCTTCCCTCCATCTCAGTTTAAGAGTCAAGTGAATGTGGAAGTCTCATTTCCCACCCTGCCACATTTCACACTCTAATCCACTTTTTATTTAGCCATTTTTCACCCCCTCCCCTCTCAGCCTCCCTCTGGGCCTCTGTGTCCCTCCCTTGTCCTCAGAGTGATGTGTCTTGGTGGATTGACTGCAGACAGCCCAGCAGCTGGTAATAGGGGCTGCCCGGAGAAGCCACGGTCTCGAAGACTGACTGGAAAGCCCTGCGGTCCAGCTCCTCGTCAATCTGGTGTCGGTAGAAGTCCATAGCCACCAGGCAGAACAGGTTGACATCTACCACCTCACTGGAGCCCATTCGACTGATTACATGGGGCAGTCTGGGAAAGAGCGGGGCGGTTAAGGAGAACAGAGATAACTTTTTAAGTAATACCAAATCAGTAACATTTACTGTATCACAGTGACTCTTTTACAGCCTCAATATTTCACATGTAAGGATACAGAGCTGAGATCCACTGAGAGGTGGATGCAGAGACGAAGAAACAGGAAAGGCTCCACATGGCCATGGCCACTGGTGTCCTCTGGGTGAAGTTGGACAAGGACAGCAGGACCCAGTCCCGCACCATGGACGACTGCCCTGTTGCATGGAGTGTCTGAAAAACCTATGAGCAAATCAGAAGGAAGGACTTGAATCAAACGTAAAAACTGATTAGATATTGTGGTTTGAAGTCAAGGCTGTTGTCATCTCACAATGCAAATTTTAGACCATAGGTCCAAGTAATTCAGAGAACGACATGAACAGATTACAATGAAAGCACTAAAATTAGGATTGTTTTGTTTTAAAGATAGAAAATAAACCAATCACTGAGCTCTGCTTCCATTGCACAACTTTCCCAGGAACTAGGAATATTCAGAGGAATTCAGGGGTCTAACTTTAGTTTTGGGGAATCTATTGCAGTGTTGCCACTACATGGAACCAGCTCGACTCAACTCTGCTTTTTTGCATTTCCATTACAAAAAAGGACCTAGAATCTGATATCTGGTACTAGTTTTTTGGTATCACCTCTGCCAAGGTTCCAAGACTGGGGAACAGATACTAAAACGTGACATGTAAACACTGAAGACCACCGATTGGTCAGAGTTGTCTCTGTGACCCGCCGTTTTACAAAAAACAGATGCGGAAGTTTACAGTAAATATAGCGGTAGGTTAATCCACATGATGACAGCCCTGACAACTACACCATGGTTGGTCCAGGAGGTTCAGTCTTTGGTGGCCAACGTAAAAATTCAGCATGAGCTTGACGGGACAACATGCAACGAGCGAGTTTATTAGCAACTCTCTGAGCAGATCTCATGGAGGTAACCCGCCGCATCACTATGACATCCAGGTACTGTAAAGTCTGTTGTATCCTGTAATGGAAACGGTCTACAGGAATAGTACCTGGTACCTGAGTCGAGCCAGTTCCACGTAGTGGAAACGTGGCACATTTTGCCCACGATAAATTCCTCTGCATGAGGGGCTATTACTTTGACTTAAAGGAGTGATATTTTGCTTTTTCAAATGGAATTATGCATTTTAAAACATTTCCCTGTGGCCTACATAAACTGTAAATGCTATATTTGAGTCTGAATTCTTCATTAATTCAACTCCACAGGACCATCTTCAACCCTATTTCTGAGTAATGACACCAGAAAGGTGGTTTTGAGTGCTGTCCCTTTAAATACAAATGAGCCGCTTGACACCCCATCCCCTCCAGGTTGTTGACCGTGCTTTCTGTCCCATTCAGCCACTTGTGTTCGTTAATACAACCAACAACTGAACATTTTAGGTAATCAGCTCAAAGTTTGGACATATTTTCGGTTTCTACTACAACCACTGCTGAAAGGGGTACTCGGAGAAATGTTCGTCAGAAGTCTTGACCTTGTATGTGCAAATGTCGTGACGTAAATGTAACAAATTAAGAAGGAATTAAAACGGGTTGTAAAAATCCACTCGATTTTTGCCAGAATGAATATAAAGATAGCTTTGCAGCACCTGGAGGGTTCAAATTCAAACTTTATGAACTATTAGGGTCCAAATACACAAAAAAATGTACCAAAGACTAATAAAAGTGGGTTTTGCAAAATATGACCCCTTTAAACAAATGATTTATTGACTGTACTAAAGGTTTCCAGGTCTTTGAAAGGGCTTGTGCTTCTCTGGTCATCCACACAGGTAAGAACCACTATTTTAAAGGTTCATTGTATGATATTTAGTAACATTCAACAGTTCAGTTATAGATTACAATCAACAGTCAATTAGAAAACTGTCTACACAGCACTTCTATTGTTAAGCCAAAGAACAGAGCCACGAATAACCTTACAAAAGGCTGAATTTACTCTAATTTTCTTTGTTCCAGAGCAAAACTGGACAGTGACAACATAACCAATTAGTTTAGTATAAAATAAACCTTTAAAATGGATGAAAAGGAGCTTTGTTTGATATATATATACTGTTTTCTGGTTGCTGACCTTGTAGACGACAGTGGCCATGAATTGTGGGTAGGGCTGCTGATTGGACAGGAACTCTCCGATGACCTTGTTCATGACATCCTGCGGTGGGAAGAAGTCATCCAGAAACTGGGGCAGAATCCTGGACACCACCCGCGCCTCACTGGGTAAACCCTTCCGGATTCTGCAAACAGGAAACCCCGAAAGAGAAAACAGTGAGGTGGAAATGTCATAAGTGGAATTACTGTCAAAAAAGGTCACATCAGTTTACTTCTGGACACTACAAACCTACAGAGGTCAATGGGTGCATCTCTGTAAAATAAGACCATTGTGTACATTTGTGTTAAAAAAATACTGTGAGTAATCATTTTACAGTGTGGAGTGTGTTTGTGAATGTACCTGTCAAAGAGCACAGAGACCCTCTCCATGGCAACAATGATCGACTCGCTGTCCGGGGCCTGAGGGTCAGAGTGGGCGGGGCGACTGGCAGGACTGGCTTTCTCCTTGCCTGAGGAGAAACCAACATGACCCGCCGTGACGCCCACCGCCTCCGCTACGGCAGAGCCAGAGTCAACCTGACCTCTAACCCCTGTCACTTCTGAACCCGACGCAAGCACCGCTGAGAGGACGAGAGGGGGGGTGGCACCGGTCGAACCAGGGGGAGGAGAGATTAGAGTGGGAGTAGCGAACTGATGTATCACAAGATTTAGACGAGAATCGCCCTTAACAGAAAGCTGGTGGGGTCTGGGAGCTACTTGTAGTCTAGTGACTTTGTAATGTGCTTTTTCTGAAAATAACTGGGACTTAAAGCATTACAAAGATTTCAAACACCATTATTTCCTGGGTACATTACAAACTAGATTAGCCTCTCCTGACCTAAATGTGCCTCAGTTTGCACTGCTGTAAAGACGTATGTAGAATAGTCTGAATCTGCAAGAGCTGGGCTTTATGCAAACAGTTTGCCGGCTCGCTCTTGGCAACAAAGGGGTGTTATTGAGCTCGTTAGTGTAAGTACAACAACATGCTAAGAGCTGCTAGAGTTAGTTGGGTCTGACGCAGGGGTTAGAGGTAGGGTAGTTCAGGTATGTATATACAACATGTATCACATGCAGCAAGCAAGCAGGCATTCAGCGCCATTGGAGGGATAATGAAAGGGATGTTGTGCTGAGGCTCATGCACACAAAAAACTACCAAATAATGACCAAGCTTCTAACTCAAATGAAGGGTGGTGTGCACAAAACAGGTATGAAATAGTACTGAAGGGTATCACTTTCAACAGAAACGCAGGCAGCTAATCAGAACACATCTGAATGTATAGGGTGTCATTTTCGACACTTTAATTAGCACCACACAGCACTTCTGAAGCATATAATTATGTATAGTTATTGTTGAGTATACAATACCACATGTCTCTGTGCTGTGGTGTCATCAGTAGCAGTAAAGTTTATAAAACTGATGCTACTCTTTAGGGTTATACTGGCTTTTGTGGATAGTTTTGTAGACCAAGCAACATTTAGTGATGAAATACTTTGTGTAACATGTTTTTCTATTTGGTTAAGTGATTAGTAACCTCTTTTTCGTCATCTCTACAGGGTGAGTGCTGTAGATAAAAAAGGTAAGAAAAAGTTTGCACTACTCTACTCTCAGTTTACATCCAACAGGTGATCAATATTCAATTTGCACATCACTTTACTTCTCCTGGTCATGGACACCCCATGTACCCAGAGATTAATTTTGAGGCTTAAACTTTCAATCTTTTTAAAAACTTTTTAAAAATTTGTAGGAAAAAAAAAAATAAAAATTGAGAGAAAAGCCCATGTTAAAAGAATGTGTGTGTGAAATTTGAAAAGAATCAGGTGATTAGTGTACAAGAAATCGGTTGGACAAAAATCTCGGACCGATGGAATTCCTGGTATACTTCGTTATACCCCTTATGCCCTCTGGGGTAGGTGGTAGTATAAATAATATTAGCCATGATACGCTTCACACATAGTAGTTGTTACTGAACGTTGAAATGTAGATTATACACAAGAATCTGAGTATCATGAAAGATTTTCTTCTCTACAATTAAACATTTAAAGCACAGATTTAGTTATTTTATTCTAGCCATTTAGAACCTTTACATTCCCCCTGTAGCAATATTTGTGGGCTAATAATACTTTACGTACTGTCGTTACATCTCTGGCTGTAGTGTAGATTTCAACACATTGACCTTAGCAAGTTCATCTGATCTTTATGTACGTCTACCACATGCACAGCGGTAAACACATTAAGGCATTTGGCTTCACAGCAAGATTAGCGGGAGCAACACATTCCACCAACAGATATTCTTACGTTTGTCCTCATTTTTTCTCTGATTAAGTCCTTCCCTAGTTTTAGAGTCTGACTTTGAAGGTTGTCCACACAACCAAAGTAGTGACAAATCTGGACTCATACACATCAGGTCAAAAATTAAAACTACAACCTGTGACCAACAATGAAGCTGTGAAATAATTAGCTTGTCTACTGTTACAGAGCACATCACATCCTCTTTTTTTATAGCAATTCCTGCACCTATGCTTGTGATATGTTCAAATGTCAAGGCAAAACCTCTATGGGGAGAGGTGGATAACCATTACATTTTACATCAGAGTTTTTGCAGGTTTAAGTTACATATTAAAAGGACATTGTTCCTGGCTATTCTCCCGAAGTTAATACAGAGCAATACTGAATGATGGCAGGAGAGTGACTGAATTCACAAAGCCAGCATAAAAATCACACTTTAAATATTGTTGTATTAAAGAAATTTAAGGCCCAAAATGATTGAATTTTAGACTTTAAGGACCTGCAGATACCCTGTGTTCCATGCAGGTAGGATGTAAGGGTCTAAGGGGATGCAGGGGAAAGAAATGAGGCAGAGCATTCCTGAGTATCATTATTCAATGGCTGAACCCTCAGGTTTGCATGCTGAATTAATGTCAATGATGCATTAGCTTCAGTAGAGTGAACTGGTGATCGACTAGCCATGCCAGCCTCTTTCTTTAATGTCTTAATGAGTATGCAGTGAAATGTGGCTTTATTAATGGTAGCTCCACTTCTAATGTGACAACAGCTGGTGATATAGCCAGCATGCAGAACCCACTACAATGTGATGCATATTTAGTCAGGTTAGCGCCTCGCTTACCAGTGTACATGCAGGTGAGCATGAGTCCCAGGGCGGCCATTGCTCTGTGTGGGGAGGGCATGTTCACTCGATCCACGCTGAGCTTGACCAAAGCTTCGCCATCTACGCGAGACAACTGCTCTGACAGCAGCAGGCGCTCCAGGCCACGCAGAACACAATGATAGATCACAGAGGGAGTGCAATCCTCACTGGCTGAGACCATCACACCACACAGCTGGAAAACAAGCAGACGGGTGGCAGGAAGACAGGGTTTACAAGTAGGTGACATTAAGATAATTGTAAAACAGTTAGGCCTTTTTAAGATGAGTGCATTTCAAGACCAATTTCACATCTACAACGCCCCAAATAAGGGTACGAACAAAAATCTGAGTTTAATTTTGTTGAGATATGTAAAATTAGGTGGTGCTGGGAATTTCCCGGTGATGTTCATGGGAGATTTATATTTTACCAAATGAGCCACCTCTTGAGCAACTTACACTAATTCATATTATGTGTACCAGCACTGAGAACTTTAACTTGTTCTAGAAGTTGATAAGGAGCCTACACTCCGTGTTTCAATACTAATTATTTTGGACTGGGCTCAAAATCACAAAAAACATATTTTAAAAAACATCTCAAGACACTCTGGTTAAAGCAGGCATTTTAATTTCCTAACTGCATCAGGGCTGCTAGAAACTGACTGCACTTTATGTATTTAGCATATTTTAATTGTATTTTAATTGTACTTTATTGTATTGTTAAATGATATTTGAATTGTATTTTAATTATATGTTGCACTGTAAAGCACTTTGTGACTCTGTGAAAAGTGCTCCATGAATAACATTTACTTACTTAAAATTCAAATGTCTGGATGTTAAAACGCTTTTTTAAAAGGGGGTAAAACACACAGGCAGAATCCTCTTTTCACCTGTATAACTCCAGCCATAAACTCAGCTCCTACATCCAGGGGGTAGTTCTCCATCATGTAGAAGGCTACTGCACACATCACCAACACATGCTGCTGGTTGTGCAGGTTCACACAGCTGCAGGATACACATAACAGACATGTAGAGTGTTATAACTCAGATACAGAGGGTATGAAAAGAAAAAGGACACCTGGTAAAAGTGAAGGGCAGCACCTAGTGGCAGTAAGTTGTAATGCACTGTTCCAATCAACTAATTAAGGTGGATAAATGTAATTAAATTCAAGATCCACTTACAGAACAGGGGGTTCCATGCTGACATTAACCATATTGGATCCCTCGGGCTCTGTCACCATTACTTAAGCCCATTAGATGACCAAATGAGGTCAGCGGTGTCTGTGTGGGCCTTTGAGACACAATGACACCAATACTTACTGAGCAATAGCCCTGAGGTTGGACAGCAGGTACTCTGAGACTGTGGGGATGAGCTGTTTGGCTGTATCATCCAGCAGGTCACATTCTAACACGTACAAAACTCCATGCAGAGCTCCCATTCGGCTGGGCAGGTGGGTGCTGCGTAGGGTCGTCTCCAGCAGGCGACACACAGGCTCAGCTATCGCCTTATCCTGCAAATGTACAGTTGGAGCTCTAATTAACAGCAGTGATGGGATGTAACCAAGTATTCCAACACAACTACTATATTTGATATGCATGTTACTTTACATTTCATGCTTCTTTATCCTTGCAATCGAATATGTACAATATTAGGGGCAAATACTGTACATTTTTCTCCACTACATGATATTTTTAGTTACTTTACACATTAGATACTTTTTCATCCTCTTTATCCAAAGTGAAAACTACTACAAAATGTTTACAACAGACTGAACTGAGTTGTCCTTTATGTGTTGAGAACATTCTAAATTCATCAAATCAATACTTAAAAACCCCTGTGGCTGATCTAGAAAAAGGACTGTTTCCTGGAGTTTATGAAATTTTAATTTGGTAGAGATATGTGGTATTCCACCAGACAGTGATGCTAAACAAATATAATAATCTTTTAATATGATGTATTGCTGCAGATGAATCTCTGCAACAGTATGTTAAGTAGTTTAAATGTGCTTCATCTTAAACATCTATAGTGTTAAAATCCATTACACAATGTACGTAATATTAAGTGAGAACCAGCATAAAATAATAGTAAAACACTGACAGGGACTATTCTACTACACAATGACTGCTACACTCACACTTAAGGCTTTGCATTTAAATTGTTCAAGTGTGTCAGTATTACCAGCAAATACTTTCACACTTTCCACAGCATAGTATTAACACAATCTGAATAATTTTTCTATTGCTGATACACAATAACATTTTCCAGATCACGCTATCATTTCCACTCAGGTTCTGCAACTATACATGGCCATACACACCATGCCCAACACAGCTGCAGCCTTGCAGATTGCAGGAACCAGGTACTGGTTGAGAATCTCATCTTCTGGTGGGTGGAGCTTCTGCAGTTCCATCAGGGTGGAGAACATCATGTCAAACTGATTTCTCTCTGTGAAGAGGTCTGACACTGCCAGCAGCTACAGAAAACAGGAGGAAATACAAGGTGAGAAGAATTTTTTTTTTCTTTTCAAGCATGAGAAAGTGAGCATTAAGTAGACAGAATACGCTATGAAAATGAGGAGGTGCAGAACAGCTCACCGATCGAACCACTTCACTGATCAGTATGGTTGGAGTCCTCCTGTTGCTTGGGGAACCAGGGATCAGCCACTGGCTGTAGAGCTCCAGAAGAAACTGGGAACATGAATGAATGTCCACACCTGCACGATGCTTCCTGAAAGCAAACATACAACAGTGATTGGAGTGTACTTGTTTTAGTATATGCGTGCCAAGACTGAAAACAAGTGAAAAAAATAAGCTTAAAAATACCCCCTGGTCATACAACACTCTGCCCCTCCTGCTCACTGATACCCTACATACCCAGGGATTAATTTTGAGTCTCAACTTTCAATATTTTCAAAATGTGTATAAATAAATAAATAAATAAATAAAAGAAAAAAGAAAAAGTTGAGAGAAAGGTACATGTAAAGAACATGTGTCACATTGGAAAAGAGTCAGATGAAGAATGTCTAAGAAATCAGTTGGACAAATCTGATTTCTTTCTACACTGAAATGTTCAAAAAACATTAAAAAATTTTAATTCAGTCATCAAACTGTGCACTGCACCTCTCCTAGTAATAAAGAACATGTCATATTTGAAAAGAATCGGATGACAAATCTTCAAGAAATGGGTAGGACAAAATTCCTGGTATACCTATACATAAAACTATGGATGCAGCTGTATCGTTTGCCTGACCTTGAGTTGATAGGAGATAAAGGTGGGGATGTAGGTGCGGGTGTGTCTGCTTCATCTTCTTCATCTTCACCCCATTCTTCCTCTCTCAAAGGAGTGATGTTGTTACCTAGCCACACTGAATGGATTGAGACCTGAAGAGAGAGGCATCAAGTAAACATGCTGTTGTGCTGTTGAAAATCAGTTTTCATAAATAAGAATTATTCCTCATGCTTGGTTTCGTCTCTCAATTTTCTGTCAAAATGTGTCCCTTACCTGTCCTAGTTTGTAGTCCATATTGCCCATCTCCCTCTCTGTGTTGATCTGAAGTAGCAGTTTCTCATGGCTGATCAGTGTGCCTGCTGAAGCAAAATTCAAGCAGAATTTAGAATGAGGTCTAAACAGCAGCTGTAGGAGGAATTTGCGGAAACGTGTTTTATGTTACCAGCAGAGGCTGCTGAGAGCGAGGGCACAGGGTCCCAAGCGTGGTAGGGGTGGTGTGTGTGAACATTGTCTCTCTTCGACACAAGAGCCTGAATCTCTCTCTCCACCTCACCCCTGATCACTGCAAGTTTTCTTCCAAACCTGTAGAAAAATGTAAACACTAAATATCTTCCAGTTTAATAACGACAAAAGGCTGCGTTTAAAATTTTTTAGAAAGTACAATGTGAAATTTTGAGCACAGGGGTAATGTGTAAACATGCTAAAGAAAAGTAAATTTTTTAAAATAATATATTTAATACTGGTTCAAATTTGAGTTATAATTAAAAAAAAAAAAAAAACCACGGTGCATTTTCTGTGACAATCAAGACAGCAGACTCTAAATACAAGTCGTAAGATTGCCCACAATGACGGTGGCATAAATTTTATCCATATCATGTAGCCCTCCTACAGTGTTTATAGAAAATATCTGCTATGCTTGTTACCTGGTTTCTAGTGCCTTGAGGCTCTTGTTGCGAGGTTGCTGTTCCAGACAGCTGACTGCAGGGTTTCCAGCAGTGGGCAGGGTCATGGCACTCAGCACCAGGCTGGTGATGGCCTGTACTGCTAATACGTTCAACTGGGTACGCTCCAGGTCCTCCTTCATACAAGAAACAAGAGAATGAAAAAAACTACAAAACTGAGTGGTGATAATATGGTAGGCATGAAACAGAATCTTATTGCTCAAGCCTTGCTCAATTAATCTTACATTTAATAATAGGGGTGATGAGTTCAATAGCTGCAATCTGTACTATCAAATAACATATTTTATGATATAATAATAATAGATTGGATTTATGCAGCACTTTTCTTTTCTAGTCACTCATTTGAACTGTGAACCTCTGGTTATTGAACAACCTGGTGTGCCACCTGATATGCCCCTATATGTTGTGTCTATACCTCTTGCTGTGTCTCTTCCTCCTGATCCATAGTTATGGGTTGGGTGACCAGCACCCCAAGTAGAGTGGCCCAGGTCTCTTCAAACTGAGTCCTGCTGCTCCAGCCTAAGCAAAGTAACAGATCCACACAGAAAGACAATATTTAGATGTGAAGAGATATTCCAAGAGAAAACTATTAGATAAAGGAATTAGAGTGAATATTGAAGTGGTATCACTGATTTGATGGGATAAAGTCATATAATATGGATGACTGAGCAATTCTGGTTTTGTACCCAATGTGTTGATACGGTAGAGAAACTCTCGGAAGACATCCTTTTCCTGCAAGAAGTCCACTGGAATCTCTGGTAGTGTCGTGCCAAACTCGCCTCCTGGCTGTGGGGACCAGCCCAGTTTCCAAACCTAAAATTGGAAGTCAGATCATCAGATAAGGACTGCTTCATCATCTTTGTTACACAAACTAACAGCGATTTTCTCCCCCACATACTAACCAGTGGAGGTACTCGGGTGTAGCTGTTGACGAGAGGCAGTCGGGACAGGCTGATGACAATGTTACGCAGAGTTGGTGTAAGAAAAGCAGGGATTGCACTGTTTCTATGGTGACCCAGGGCAAGGATGTTCTGCAGACCTTCCACCAGCTCCGCCATAATCTCACAAGCTTGCCATTCGCACATGTCTATAGAACAGAGAATTTTTCATCATACATCGCCCAAAACTGGAATCTATACCACAGAACCAAAGTGGCAGCCCTTAAAGTAAAAGACTGAGTACAGTGATGTGGTAAAGCCCTGAAATACTAAAAGCAGGACAATCCAGCAGTTCTCAGGAATATTGATACTCACGGTCAGCATGTGGTGAATCCACTTCATCTCCATCACTCTCTCTATCTGCCCTTGTCCGCTTCTTCTCTGGATAAAGAAGCTGGTCACCAGGTCTCACGGCCACTGAAACGCCAATATGAGTGCCATCAGCATTGACTGAAGGGTTCACTCATACGAACATTAAGTGCTGCAATAAATCGTAGGGAATGCAAAATGTGTTCTTTGGCATTTACCTGCAACAATGATGAGGCGGAGGCAATAGATGAGGGAGCAAGTGTGTGTGGCATACTGGGCAGTAGACAGCTTGTTCCAGACGCAGGGCTGCTGCAGGGCTAGACACAGGCAGGACAGAGCCCACTGAAGGTCCACACTCAGAGGCAACTGGTCCTGGAGCAGACGCCAAACAATCACCTAGGAAACAAACGGATACACACACATAAGACAAACGCCCACAAATAGAAAATAGAATAAATTGCTAAATAAACAAAGATGAAATGCAGGACTATATGTGTATGAATCAACTACAACTGTATGATTTAGTTATACTGTGCATGTAAAAGCCCAATTAGTGATGGCTGTAAGCCGGTGTGCAGTATACAAGTCAAATCTGATCAACTGGAACCACTTAATACATCAACCATATGAAGTACAATGAAATTCAAAAGGTATCTGAATTAAATGAGATGGGGCAATGCACTACTGTGCCACAACAAGTATGACATTTTTCAAATCATTTACATTCTGCAAAAGTGAAAACAGTCCTCTAAGTTCAGAAGAGTGTGGATATCCAACACAAGCAACGCCAAAATATCCACCGATTTAAACTGTTCTATAAACAGATGGTCTGGTCCCAGTACAAAGATAGAGGCTCTTAATACTTTTGTTACATTAATATTCTGTCTTGTCTGATTTTGTTTGCTCCTTGTTTTTTGTGTGTTTGTTGATTATGTCTTGTTTGATTGCTGTTGTTGTTTACTTGGTCTTATTGTTTACTTTATCATGTGTTTATCATTTATCATATGTGTTGCCTTCACGGATTTATGTATGCATCTACGTACTTATTTATTTACTTTTCTGGTATGTCAATATGGGTGTGGATGTATGTGTATGTGAGGATGATAAGTGAGGTTAATTACTTACAAAAGATCTAAAGGACTTGACTTTTCATATATTATGATGATGTATAAGTTTTGTTTTTTTGTTTTCTTCCATGACTTCTTACTACCCGTTTTATTTCTAAGGACTAAGTAAGATTATTTTGTCTTGTTGCATATTCAAAATAAAATAAACTAAAAAAATTTGATTTATGGCATTTTACCTCAGTGGCAGTGCAGGTGAAAGCAGTGATGAGGTGCTCCTTTTCAGAGGGGATATGTAGTGAGGCAGGCAGCTGATTCACACTCAGCAGATACTGTGACAAAGCTCTGCAAAGTGACAGAACTCCAGGGAAGAAACTTGGCTCATCTGAAAAGTGAGACACAAATTTAAAAATAGGACCAATGGCCCAGTAGCTCAACAGCATGACCTATCAAGAATCATTAACAACTTGAATTTGCAAGGTTGTCAGGTTCTGCCCTCATGTTAGAGTCCTGCGGTCTCGATGCAGGAGATCGATCTCCCAGTAGAAGTGGGTGGTACTTTCACTGGAGGATATTATTATTAACAACAATAAGAAGAATTATAAGGGAGTGATGATGATGATGATGACGACATGATGTACATTAACGAGCCTCAAACACTGATTAAAAAAATAGTAAGCCTTTTAACTGTATTTAAGATTTAGAATATCACATCCGTAGTGCTATGGTTGACTGGGGTGATTTTTAGTTTAGGCAGAATGCATTTGTTCATAAAGAAATAAGTCCAGAAAGACAGTCGGACACAGTTAGTTGTACAGTGTGTATTCAGCGAGGAAGATAATTGAATTCTAGACACTGGTGACCTTGAGTTTGACCCCACAAGGTCACAGGTCATAGTACCAAATGAAAGTCCATATGCGACTTCCTATCAGTGCTCAATAGTAACTATATTGATATTTCTAACCATTTCCATGTAATAAGCCATTAAAATATGGCCCATTATAAGTAAAGGCAAATTGTCAATATTTTGGAACTCCAAATTTCTCACAACTGTGAACAAACTTTGTAAACATTGTCCCCAGGAAGCTGCATATAAAATTTGAAATGAATCCAACCAGTCATTTTGTCGGAGAGGATGTTTAAACAAATTGCTAACGAAGACAACAAAGACAAAGATGACAACGACAGACACAGTGCCTTCACAGTACCTCATGACCTATCGACCGGTGAGCTAAAAAGCAGTCATCAAAACTGTTTTAAGCCTAAGAAATGACAGGAGTCATCAGTGTTTATTATATAATATGATAAAGTGCCTCACCATAAACATCGGCTAGTTTTTCCCAGTAGGGCTGTGGCTGGGAAGGTGGCAGGAAGGACTGGTGTGGCGCAGGAAGAGACTGGGTGACCCCTGCAAGTTGCTCTATGGTCACCTGCAAGGCTGTCTCCAACAAAAGAGAGCCCTGACCCCGTGCTAAGCGCTGCACTCCCATACTCAGACATGGACACAACAAGCTGAGGTTGAACTCCTGGAGGAAAAAAGACAGTGACAGAAGTTAAGGTTTGAGTTGATATTGGAAATGAAAGTAAATGAAGATTCAACAGTAAATAGGAGACTTAATGAGGGCATAGACAAGCATATAGATAACTATGAGTGAAAAAGAAATCAATGTTGGTCTTGAAATTTCTGCCTCTCCATTTAACTCTTTAAGTGCCAGACAGTTAAGGGGCTAATAAGCCTTAAAAGTGCCACAGAATTTGGCCGTTTTTCAGTATTTCGCGTCGTTTTTATAATATTTGAAGAATCCTGCAGGAAACCGCTCGGTAACATCCGACCGATTGCTGATTTGATCCAAAACGCACCGGACGCAGCCGATTCATTATTGATTGTAATTTGCATAATTTATAATAATAATAATAATAATCTTTATTTATATAGCACTTTTCATACATTAAAAACTGTAGCACAAAGTGCTTTACATATCAGTTTAAAAATCAGTACCGCCCCCCACCCACACCCACCCACTCACCCGCACACACACACATATACATGCAAACCCACATATACATGCAAACCCACAAGCTCACACATACTTAAGAAGACTGACTGAGCACGGGTAGACCAGAACAAAAATGTACAAGTAAAAGTAAAACATCAATTTAGGAGGCGCTGTCTCAGGGAGCCATCCGCACCAGGAGGCAGCCGCCGACCCCGGCGACCAGGCACCAGCAACACAGCCCCACATCCCAACTAGTGGGAGAGGTCCAACTGGGACCCCCACCCACCAGAAAGGAGCGTACCCCAGTGAGAGAAGGCGCCGCCACAGCCCCCGGAGTCCACAGCCGCCCCCCGGCATGGAGGGCTCCCTCTGATGAAACACCGGAGAATAAGAAACATTAAAAAGATATAAAAATATTATTCGGTCACGTGACCTCAAATTCCCGTCTGCTTGGTCTCAAAAGGGGGACACAGAAAGAACGTCATCGAAATGTGAGAAAGAAATGGGGGTGGATAGTTTGTTTGTACACAAATGTGGCGTGTTCTCCAAAGCCGATCTGATCGGCCCGTGGCACTTTACAGGTTGTTTTCGTAAAGCCGATTTAATCGGCCCATGGCACTGAAAGTGTTAAGGAATTGCATCACTGACTTAGTATGCATCCTAAAGGTGTGTGACTAGGATACCTTGCAGCTCATGATGCTGAAAAGATCAGCTGGAGGTAGTTTGGTAAGAAGTTCTGTTGTCTCCAAGAGAGAAACATCTCCACGAAGACAGCACTGGGACTTCACCAGAGCAACATACCACTCCTAGAACAACACAAAAATTATGCACAAAAATGCTAGCGAGTGTCCATTTCTAAATGTTTTCTTTAGAATTTGCTGAATTTCACTGTGTGTGTTCTTTTCTCAAACAGAACGCAGTCATCCCTGCCATTCCCACAACAGTTATCTATAATCACTGACCTTATCTGGAATGACCAGCTCAGGGGCAGGGGATGGGTCTCCATCCAAAGGATGGGATGTCACAGGTGGAGTGGGGCTGCTCGTGCCAGCAACAGTGGCTCGGAACCTGTCCAGCAGGGAGTAGAACCGCTGATGCCTGAGACAAGAAAGAACACAGGGTAGAACACTGGACATTAAGGTATTTTACAATTATACAAAATAGACTTAAAATTACATTATAGTGATCACAGCTAAGACTGGTGTAGAAAACCTGAAATGGTGCAGATGAGTTACCTCTGAGCCAGGCCACTTCTCTGGAGGTATTCCTGAATCCTGTCTAGTTCCTCCACAGGCAGCTGGGCTATACTATTCTGGAGGGTGTAGGGGACAGACCATGCATTTACTGATAAACTCAGGGGGAAAAAACTACACAAAAGTAAAAATGAAAACTTATTTTTGTTAAATGAGATATGAATATTGGGATGATTAGAGATCATGGAGAAATTGAAACAGATTTGTATCTAAAATATCTTCCATTTTGTCAAATTATAATGTATCATGTACAGTGGAAACCACTGAATAGTCATGTCTGCCAAGGGTCAAATCTACTACAAGAAGACTACCAAATCTGTGTCAGCCATCAGAAAGTCTACTTTTATTGATGATAATGACGCTTTGTCGTAGTCATGGAGAGAAAATTACTCACAGCTGCACACTGCAGCAGCTTCAGGAATTAAATTATACAAAATGACACTAAACAAATTACCGCAAGCTATTTTATTAAACACCATTTATATATGCAGTGATTGTATCTAATCATTTTCCTTACTATAAACAGTTTCCACTGTATTATAATTAAATTTCCTGACACTAAAATGCAGTCTACACAGTCAACTCTCAAGAAAATATCTGATAATTCAACATACACCCAAACTATACCTGTAGTGTTTCAGCAAGCAGCATCTCTACCCTGCGGCAAGCTAGTGTGTCCACCATGCGAGCCAGAACCCGGAATGGGGTACTGAGCAGCTTGTCCACATACAGCATCAACAGGGAGCCAGACTGACTCAAGTGGATGCCTTCCAAACACTGCAGAGTCTTCTTCAACATGGTAGGCTGCAAAGAAAATGAAGACAAGCAGGTGGGACAGTGAAAAAGGAGAAGGCAGGAAAGGAGTATAAATAATGTTACATCAATAATGAGAAACAGATGGCAATATATTTTGATACGCAGAATATATTACCATCTTGCCAGGCTTGTAACAAAGAAAATATTGGCATTTTTAACTGATGAGCAGATATTGGGACCATAAACATATATTGAAAATGAGCTTTTTAACTTCAGTACAATAAATCATCCAAAAGACAAATGTAAGTCAGTATGATCTCACAGTGGTGAGGTTGTCACATCGGGACTGGATGGCCTGGATAAAAAGGCCACTGGCAGCTGAGTTGCGGTGCACAGCACTGATAAAATCCTGTACTGGAGGCTCATGGGAAAGGCTGATGAGGTCCCGTACATGATTGACAATCAGCCACGTTAAATGCTCCGAGTCGTGGAGATTCTGACACTGAAGAGATGATAAAAGAAAAGCAAAACAATATGTATTTTTTAATATACATTTTGACACTGCAGTATATATAACTAGGGATAATAAACAGTATACATTGCTTGCGTTTCATTTATACCCATTCATTTAAAAAAATATGTGTAGTAAGCATTCTCACCACATAGTCACAGAAGAGGATTAGTGCTCCCCTGCGTACAATCTCTCTGTTGACCATAGCTAATCGAGACTCCGGCTTGTCCTCTTCACCTTCCCCTGAGGAGTGAGGACTCAGCAGCTTTGTGCAGGAGAGGCTGTGTCGTCTGTGGAAACAAAGAGAAGGACAAAAAAATGGCAGACCAACAGAGGATCATAAAATGATCAAATTCATAACAGATTGATAATTGATTTTCCAAAATTTTACTGCTGTCCATGTGTCATTCACAGTGTCCTGTCATACCTGGGTGTCTGGTGCACCTCAGCCCACCAGGAGTAGTTGGTGTAGTTGATGATGAGCAAGACCTGGCACCAAAGCAGTACTAAAGAGGGGTGAGTAGTGGTCAGGCACTGCACCATACTGTTCAGACCCTCCAGAGGGTAAAACTGGCTGGCTTCAGGGCCAGTCTGTCCACCCTCCCCCTTTAGGAGGCGGCTGGCTGCAGCTGTGATCCTGCGGAACATTCCTACAAGAACAATTTTTTAAAAAGATCATCAACATATAGTGTATATCAAAACATTTCAAGAAACAATGAATACAGAAAAGGGTATGTGCTCACCACTTTTGAAGACATGTATGAGACACATGAGCAGTGTCCCCAGCTGTTGGCAGTAGAAAGTGTGTTGCTGCTCTGTGATGTCCACTTTAACCTGCCTCGAGGAAATGTCATCCAGCAACACTCCTACTAGCTGAAGCAAGAACCTGGAAACATGTGATGGGTAGGACAACATTTACTTAAAAGGTTCGCCCATTTTTCTTTTTGAATTTTAAGTTAAACCTCATTAGCATGTGTATTGCAGCTCAATGTGAATGCCCATGTTTCATTGCATTGTGTTGAATTTATACTGAACATCCAAGATGGATCATTTGTAACATGTACTGTAATAAATTACAAAGTGGCAACTGACACAGTACTGTGGCACAAAATACTGGTTCGTCTATTACCACAGGGCCAATCAGCGCCCTTGGTATATCATGTCTAGACTGGTAACTTGTTACATCCCAAAAAGTACCAAGACAATCAGATAGCAAATAGGTCGGACATAGAGTCAGCGGAGATTTAGCTCTGAAGGTGACATTTCGGACTGCAACACAGAAGCCTCAGGTTTGATTCCCAGGCAAGTTCATGGAACAGTATCCATGATTGGCTCTAGGACAAATGCTAACATTTGATTGGCTCAATAGACAAACTGATATTTTGTGCCACAGTACTGTGGCAGCAGCCATTGCCAATAAATTAATGTTCTGTTACACAATATTTACAAAAATGTCAGGCCAATCCAGCAAAAAGGCTTGAAATACACAGAGTAATGATGAAATTTATCTCTGAGGACCACACTATTTTGAAGTAGTTGAAGTAGTATGCAGTTCTGCTGAAGAAGTATTTGAAATAGAGCTTCATGATTTTGCAAGGCCCCATGTAGTTTTCATGAGATATTCGTCCAATAAAAATCCATGACACAAAGCAGAATAGCTCGGCAAGTTAGTACAAAATGATCGAAAAGGCAAAACAGGAGTTGAAATATGACTCTGTTGTTAAATTCTTGAGTGAATGCACAAACTAACCTGGCGAAGGTTTCCTCAGGTGGGGCTTTCTGGGCCTCACCATTAGACTCCTGACTACCAAGTGTCTCGGCAAGTGTGTCATTAGGAGAAGAGCTCTGTTGATGCAGCCGACTGATAGTTTGGCAAGATAAGAGATGTGGGGAAAGTGAGAGCTCATGGATCCGTGATAGGACGATGTCTTCAGTGGACTGAGACACAAGTACCCTGAGGATCGCCAGGATACCAGACACCCACAGCTGGACAGTAGCTACTGATGCCTGGAGGAGCAGAGGAAAGTTGCAGGACAACTTCAAAACTTAATATTTTGGAATCATATACATTTCAGAATCAGACAATGGTTCTGTTCAGGGTGGGCCCAGGCATCCTGAGTGATCTGATCATAGCTCTAACAATAGATGTAAACACTAGGATGCACATTTTTGTAGCAGCGTAAGCAGAAATTGATGGAATGTAGGTCTCCTTCCTCAGCTGATGTATTCTATGTTAGTGAAAGTCAGTGCACTGACAACATATTATACTGTTTTATAGGCACCTGAAAATTTTGAAAAGCCAACAAATATATACTATGTGTGGTTCATGTGTATAGTTCCGCCTCAGAATATGATGTCCCAACCCTTTTCTCCTCAAGAAGAACCACAGTTCGCAGATTTAATCTTAGAAGGTGTATAGTATGTCACGTATGATAACCAATAAAACGAATGATTAAAGATGTCATACAGACATTTCATTTTGTATTAACAGATTCATAGCATCAACTCATACAATGAAGGATAGGGAGGAAAACAATCCACCTTACTGTTAATTCAGTGGTTCCCAACCTTTTTTCGCTCATGACCCCATTTTAACATCACAAATTTCTGGCGACCCCAGACATTCAAAACAGAAACTTTTTTTTTTTTTTTTTTGCTAAAATTAATTTGTTTTTGATCATGTAATACTTTTCTGTACTATGTTGCAAATAAACGTTAATTTTAGACGACATTTAGTCTATATAATGTATATCATTATGGACGGAGGCAGAAAAGCCAAGTGTAGATTACTGCACAAAGTGAGAATTTTATTTTCCCTGGTCAGTCCATCTTGGATTTACAGGGCTGACAATTAATACTGAACAAGCAATAACTCAAACTATGAATTATGAAAGAGCTGCAACATCTTAAACCGACCACAATGAACATTTGAAAGATAAACAGTACCACAGTGCTTCAGTTTCAGCTTCACAGTTTGTCATGTCTTTTATGGATTGGGATTGTCTCTGTCAACTCACCATATAATTTTTATTAGTAAGTTTTTATTTTTATCAATTACTACAAATTTCAGGTGACCCCATTTGAATTCCAGGCGACTCCATGTGGGGTCCCAACCCCAAGGTTGAAAAACACCAAGTTAATTAAATCTGAAAAGAAACATTACATGTCAAACCTGATTTACTTCCAATGAAACTTACACCATGGTTTAGGCTAAAATGACCTTGTTTGTTTACATAGAGCAGGAAAGTGAGATTTGATCACAAGAAATCCCTTATGACACATGTGGGACACATTCTAATGCCAGGTGTGAACACACATGCTTATGGCTGCCCACTTGTGATAGGATCACTCAATATGCATGCCAATGCCAGGTCTGAAAAGGGCCTTTGTGTAAAGCAAGCAGCTTAAAAAAAGTTTGTCTCACCATGGTGGCAGGAGTGGTGAACATACTCTTGAGCAGCATGTCTACAGGCCTCAGAGAGGAGGGTGCTACCGTCTCAAAGAGAGTATTCAATACCCCCAATGCCTCAGGAGAGTCCAAATGCATCTATGGGGACATGAATCATACACAAGTTGGCATAAGACACACATAAGTGCTTTATCCAAGGGTGTTAATAGCACTGGGTGTAATGTCAGTGACTCACACACTCCTACCTGCTGCTTTGCAATCATAGGAAGAATGACATCAGCAATCTGTCTGGACAATCTCTTCCACTTGTCCTCATTCTCCTTGTGACACTGCTGTAGCACAAGTATAAACATCTCCAACACCTACAATACATACATAAAGATGCATGTTAGGGAAGGTCCAGACTGGCTAATATGTATGGACGTGTGTTTGTATTGTTGTACCTGGTGATACTGTATGAGCCTCAACAGCATGGACACCACCACTTCTTTTTGTGTGTCCAGCTCTTTGCCTGCATCTGCTTTGTTGGAGCCCCTCAACACAAAAAGGTCATGGACTATTGGTTGTAAAGCAGGGATGGCTGTGGAGAACAGATATTAAAATGTATACAACACGTTAGGGAGAACAGATGCAGTCTAAATTTCAATTTAATACACAGAAGATGTTTTGTATGCTATGTGCTTTGCACCCCCTCCCCTCTCCTCACCATGGGTCACAGCTTTTCTACCACTAGCCATGATGCCATCACACAACTGGATGATCTTGGGGATGCTGATTATTTGTTTGGAGTGGTACCGCTCATAAGAAAGCAGCACAAGGAAGAAAAAGATGTTGGGAATGATGGCCTCTGAATCCCTGCAAGGAAACAACACTTTATATTTGCTCACGGAGGCCATTAATATGGTAATTAGTCACAGCCTAGTGGAAGCAGTGCAGGCGATGTAAACTTACCTGAACTGTCCTACTTCAATGTACTCAAACTGCTTCAGAACAAAGCCAATGAACACCTGAAACACAAAATGACTTGTTGAGTGAGCTAGATTCTAGATCTTGAAGGACAATACTTGCAAGATATGCGTGTCTGTGTGTTTAACCTGATCTGAATCCAACAGGCAGTAGTTAACTCTAAGCTGCACAAGCTGGGCTAGCAGGTCAAGAACTTGTCTCTGCAGGCCTACAGAGGTGCTCGTGGTGTACTGCTTCAAAGCTTTTATCACCAGTGGCTCAAACAGCCGAATGTGGTTGTGGATGGCATTCTGGAAGTAATAGATAACAATAACATTTCAATAACGTAAATAACCACCTGTGAAATTAAATAATTCAAAAATACATTTGGTGTCTTGATTAGTGATTTAAATTTTGTTTTATATTAACAAAGACCATCAAGTTGAAGAAATACTAGACAAACCTTGTCTCCTCTGTGGCGCGTTGCATTTGCAATGTTGGACCTCAGCTGGTTTGAAGCCTTTTGCATCACATCAAACCACCTGGTATCGCAGATAAAAGGAACATGGCATTAGTTAATATAGATTTTCTCAGTGTATTTAAGTGGATGCCCATTAAGTCATATATATGCATGACCGTGTTTCTCACCCAGATGTGTCCTGCTCTTGCTCAGCTTGCACCATGTTACGGAGACTTGCATCAGCCAGAGCTTGTGTGAAGTGCGTGTATGGCGCCATAAAGCAGTAATGGTAAAGGCCCGGGCGAAGGCTGGAGGAACCCAGTCTGAGTGCCTTGCCTTGGGAACGGCTGGGTCCACTCAGGACACCCTCATACTGGGAGGCCAAGTTGGTCCCAAATAGGGTCTTCAAGAGCTGAAGAAAATTAAAATATAAAGAACAAACATATATCACATGTGAACAAACTGAAGCTTGAAATAAGATCTAAACAAAATCTACCAAGTTGGATTTGTTGCAGTTCATTAAGGTCTTTTTAATTTGATGCATTTGATTTGTGGGTTTTGTAAAAGCTCATGTTTTTATTTAAGTAGTAGTAACTTCATGAAGTATTGTAATCAAATAAATAGATTATATTAGGCAGGCTGGATAGTCAAAACCTTTCTTTTTAGTGATGTGCTTTATAGAAATTGTAGAGGTCGAGATACTATAATAGATTTTTACAAACTAAATGATATTCATTATTCTGTAATACAGAAAAATTCAGTATTCATGTATCATAATCTATACCATCGGGTTTATCCACAGTCCATGAATGGAGTATGTAATAACAAACAACTACGTGTGTGTTTGCATGTACAAAAGATGTATGGAACCATCGCACAGGGAGACCAATATCTTTACAGGCCCTGTCGGCAGGAACCAGCCTCACTCTGTGTGGAGTCATACTAGTTGCAGCACACTGCTCAGTGCTGGAACCACAAAGAACCGCCACACAAAAAGCAGAGTTATGGTAAGAGACATGTGCACAAATGCAATTACTGACCTGCTGTACACATACAGTAGCCATGGTTGGTTCTCTGGAGAAGCAGGACTTCAGATAGCCCAAAATTTCCTCTACACACTGACAGAAAATATAAACATTAGTGTTTTTTATATATATATATATATATATATATATATATATATATATATATATATATATGCACACACACATATATACACACACACTAATAAACACAAATTACTGCACATTTACCATTTGCTTCCATCATGGTAATTATTCTATAAACACCCCACTGTCTGATTTCTAATCCTTACCTTGCCAATGTCATGCAATGTAGCCAGCTCCAGCAGCTGTGACAGAACATCTAGAGTGGCACGAAGAAAACAGCCAAACTTCTCCTGGCTACTGTGAAGGTCCAAAGTCACCTAAGAAACAGAGAAAATCAACAGCCATTAAAACCAAAACAAAAATTCCCATTTTTAAAACAAAAAAAGACATCCTTCTGCTTTATTGCAAGTCAAGCAAAATCAAATGTATTGCCTGACCTTGTAGTTTGCATGTGTGGCTTTTAGGACATCATAGAGCTTGAGGTAGGGTGGCAGGTGGTAGAAGCTACCAAGTGTTGTGGATTTGTTGACGGCTGTTGATCCTGAGCTGTCTGCAGGTCTGCCTGCTCAAAAACAAACATCAAACTTCACTCCATCATCTTCGGAAATGATTTGTGTCTGCGTTAGTACATGGTCAGGTATGTACCTGTGTTGATCTCATTACTTTTCTTGGGACTCATCGGTACAGCACTAGGCTCTGAAGCCTCCTTCTCCTTCCCTTTCCGGCGGATGGGACTGAGGGAGGGTGTGTTGGACAGTGAAGGGAGGGTCGCCTGAAGAGGAAGTAGAATGCATTCAATTAATCATTGGAAGGCGGATACGATTTATAGCACTAACCATTAATTGCACAAGATTAGCATTACCTGGGGAGTTACAAATGAGGGTTATAATTCTTGGTAAAATTAGTTCCACATGAATCAACATTTCAGTGATTTCAGTGAGGTGCAATGTTTTTTGTCTTCTCCATGCTCACTCTCATTCAAGAATTGCAGAGACTGTACTGGTAATTATAAATGAACGTTCTGGCTCCATTTCAGGGACATACCCAGTAGGTTCATAGTGCTACACAGCATGGATACCATTTTCGTATCGACTAGATAGATGGAGATGGATGGTAGAATGTTTTTCTATCTTTCAACAAGCTCAGTAGTTTTGTGACAGTTTATAGATAGCAAGCCATAATGTCAGATTCAGGAGAAACTTGGTTAAAACACACTTTAATGGGGAGGGGGGGGGGGGGGGGGCAGTTTCTAAATCACATGAGCTCTTAAAGTACAGTCTTGTGCAAATGGGACTTTAAAGTGGAATCATGAGGATTCATTGTTTCTTTAACAAAATACCTCTATCAAAGAATTACCTTTACTGCTGGTCCAGGTGGAGTGTCATCTAACACATGTGCACATATGTTGAGTATTTTCAACAGATGAGAAAACAGCTGTTCCACCATAGCCACAAGGGATCGCTCTGACAACGCTGCCCAGGGTTCCTCCAACTTGCTTGGCCCTGCACTGGCATTTGTACTCCCACTACTGCTCTCCTCCTCTCCAGCCCATGGGTTGCGCATACATTTAGGAGCTACAGCTAGGAGTGAGTTGATAAAAAGGGGTTGGCATTTTATTTAAAGCTGTGTTTGAGTTAAGGTTGAACTTTATACAAGTAAGTCCAAACCACATTATAAATGATATGTTCGTTTATACCCTTGTAACAAAAGGGTCATGTAAACAACTGCATGCAGTACCTACCAGCAAGCAAGTTACCACTGAGCAACAGTGCATCCTGGTGTGAAGAGAGATCCAGTGGGAACCAGGCAGAGGAAAGTAAGGAGAGAACCATGTTGGCCATTCCCACAGTCAGAGTTCTGCGTTCAGAGTCTGGTGCAGATGTGGTGTTGGATGAAGAGGCAGGAGTATTGCTAGGTTGTGACAGGCTGTTCAACAGAAGAGCAGGCAGAGAACAGTTGGATAGTGATACACATGATGAAATGCTAAAATACCAGCCAAGTTTTGTGCTGCCAGGTGAGAAAATGTGTCAGATTATGGAACTATAATGGCAACGTTTGTTCTTGTTCTTCTGCAGTATAAGAGATTTTGTCTATGTATTTTTAGAAAGGCTGCACAAACCTGAGGGCCCTGCCCCTGGTGCGGTTGAGGCTCGACCGAGAAGCAAAACTACTACCAGAGCTAACGTAGCCACAGTGCCAACCTGTGCTCCAAGTGCACACAGGAAAGTTGAAAGCCAGGAGGCACAATGCTTCACAGCAGCCAAACTGCAAGTGGACAGATATTATTCATTTTATCTAACAAAAAGTGATAAAAATAATGATACACCAGGCAACGAGACAAAGTAAGGGTACTGAAAGCTCACCGTTAAGGCTCTGGAGGTAGAGGAGGTAAAAGCATGCGAGACGGCAGTTATGACTCTGGACAAGTTGTTCTCCAGTGTGACATCAGAAACAACACTGGACAAGTTGTAGCCTCTGTATGTCCTGACCGGGAAAAGATGCGACATGACTTTCTGAATGATTATTTTCAGTGTTGTTATCATGTATAATCTAAATAAATAAATTAAAGCTGAGGTTCTGATTGTGAATATTGAAAAGAAACAGAGCCACATGCCAAATAGCCTATTCAATGAGTGTCATTACAGCATTAGAATTATGTGTTAAATGCTACTAAATGTGTGTGTCCATCTACATTACTTCTCCGATGACTGTGTGTAAATACCTTGTGATTGTGCTGACAGTGAACTGAGAGGGAGGCTGTGTCTCATGCATTAGCAGCTGCAGGTACACTGAACTCTGGTCCCGAGCAACAGCGACCACTGGGTCAACCTGACCCTGATCACAGTCATAGAACAACTTGGGAACCAGCCTGAGACAGGGTATGTACAGAGGGAAATAGGGCAACGAAAAGAGAATTAGAAAGAGCTTCTCTATTTTCATTAGTACAGTGAAAAACAATGGAGATGATGGGAGCGTATCTTCACTCCACCAAAACTATAACGTCATTATTCCAACATTAGATATTTATATGATATTTGACACTGAAATCAAATATAAAATCATTTGGGAGGTATGAGTGAAGTGATGGTATACCTGCTGATAGCAGACGCTGCCACATGTCGGACTCGTGGGTCATCATCTCCCAAAAGGCAGATGACCACATTATGTAGGACCCTCTCTTGCAGCTGTAATTGCTGTATGGAGAAGAAAGGAATAAACAGATTACAGAAAAGATAAACCAAGCTTGCATTACTCTTTAACAGTGAGGCAAACAGGAGAATTTACCCCAGTGTAGTGATGACTTCCTTTGTGTAAAGCTTCAGTTTTCCTCTCCAGGAAATGAATTAACCTGAGAAAAAGCAAAGAGTAAATCTAAAATGAAAACTGCCAAATGTAAGTGAGTTTTCCCACAAAGATCAATATACAGCTGGTTAGAAAAAAAAATAGGAGAAAAATGTTACCGGAAGTCCATCTCAGCCATGGTCTCTAATAGCTCAGTGCGAACAAGCCAATAGGAAGAGTCCCTGAGCGCTAGCAGGTCTATCACCAACTGCAGTCCAAGTTCACTCAGAGTGCTGCTGCACACAGTCATGATGCAGTGCTGAAACACACAGATCAGATTCACAAACACACTTTAAATACACACTTATGCCTACCTTACATTAGAAGACTTTAAAAAGACCGTGACCTGCTTTCACATTTGAAGAGAATGTCATAAGTTTTTCATCAAACGCTAGAAAATTTTACAGAGAAAGGGAATCTTGCAAAGTAATTAATCACAATACTGCAAGTACACTCCTTATAACAGACATAGATTTCACATAACAGTAAGAATCTAGTTGAATGAAGATTTTTTCCATAGTCATTTGACATTTGGGCTCATGTATTTTAATGACCAACAGTTGTGTCTGTAGGTGGCAGTAAAATGACTGTAAAGTCTTGAGGGAGATCACAATACAGAAAAACCTGTCATAGCTATGCCCATGACTAAGCGATGACGATATAAATTATAATTTTATAGTTTAACCAGTCTCATCGTCACTTCTCTTGTTTGAGAGAGCACACTTTATGGTTGCTGTAAATGTTCATTTGGCCATGTGTGATCCAAGGATGGATGGATGGATGGCTGGCTGAATAAATAAATAAAAATACACAGGTTTATTTTTTGCCAGTGAAAATTTGTCTTTGATGATTCAATCACTTGAAAAGTCTTCAGCAGTTCAGCCAACTTTAGCCTCAAATACAGATTCTTACCCTTACTGCAGAGCAAGCCATTTTACAGGTGACAGAGGATTCATCCTTCAGACTCTTCTGGAGCAAAGGCACCAAGTCCATCAAGGACAGAGGGTTACCTGAGAGGAACAGAACAGACAGGTGAGGGGAATCCACCGCAACACATGGACAACTTTGAAATATCAACAAAAATGAAACCAGCTTTCACACCAACCTGTTGCACTCTGCACAGTGGCCAGCCAGCTGTGTATGTTGTAACGGGTTTTGGTGAGTGCAGCATGTATGATGGCTCCACAAAGGATAGCTGTGGCCCCACGGATCTGGGGGTCCCCATGATCAATGAGGCCAAGCACATCACTGATATACTGCTGCTCTGTAAAGAGAGAGAAGAAGAGGGGTCAAAGACGACACTAAAACATAAATACAGAATTCAACGAATGCTTTTTGTTATCACTTGCTACAAAACAATTAACTGTTTTGGCAAAATCTCACAAATGCTCAGGCTTTAAAATAAGAGAGGCTGCATTTTGTAACTACAGGTAAATTATATAACTGTATTGTTTCTGTGCAATATGTTCATGTAATAATACATTTGTTTTACACCTCATCACGACACAGTTCTCTTGTCCAACAGACTCACACAACTCGAGCGGTGACGTAGCAGGGGTTGAAGAACAGCATTACAAGAAGATCTTTATTAATACCCTCTCCACATGACTGCACATATTCTTCTAAATGTTTTTTGTTTGTTTTTTTTAAATCTGTTCACATGACTTTTATTTTATAAAAATCTTTCTGTAGGCATTGCAATGCACAAACAAGTTTTAAATGCATATTCTTTTATAATTAATATATAATTTTAACCACAACACTGATAAATGTGTTTGTGCAGTAACTGACTAATGCCATGTAAACACATAGCCGGGTGTCTGAAATAACACATTTTCCTAAGCATTTTTGCCTTTCATTCACAGGAAAACTCCAGTTTAGGTGACTGGAAATTATTATTTCTGAAAACTCCAGCCAAAATAGAGATTTTGGAGTCTGATAGAATGTGATATGACCATTCAGCCTGAAGTCGCAGTAGTTTAGTGGGGTTTTTTGTTTAAAATTGATATATATCATGAGATTAAAAAACTGATTTTGTATGTATTCCAAATAATCCATAATAAGATTCTGAAAGCCTCTCCTGACTCTCTCCACAATGATGCTAGGTACAGAATATGCTGCCATCTGTTGATGTAAAACTGGAACAGCTAAAAATTTTGATCTCTCTTATCTATCATGTTTTATTACAGCTTTATATCTAGTTCTAGTTATTTACCAATTTTGTAAAAGACAATAACCTTGGAGGAAGGGGAAACCTTTTAGCACCCATCATACCATGATTTGCTCCAGCTAACCAATTACAATGGATGAGAGGAAATGTAAAAATGCTACCACATACTGCAGATACTGATATGATTATTGTAAGCTTCATTTGGTCCACAGAGGACAGCCTCGATTTAGATTGCATTTCCTTTACATAAATCAGTGGTTCTTAACCTGGGTTCGATCGAACCCTAGGGGTTCGGTGAGTCAGTCTCAGGGGTTCGGCAGAGGTCAAGACACACACTCGACTCATTAGTCGGGTGTGTGTGTGTCGGGCTAGGTCCGTGTATGTAAACAAACGGCTTCGGAGACTCTTTCTCTGATTGACATCCAATATACGCGGTGTATTGTTTTTGCTTATAGCACTACAACACATCCGGAAGTGTTTATAATCTCTTCCACTCGTCTGACGATGAATTATTTGAGTATTTTCCACATCGTTGTTATGACTTTTGCTACTTCCTGCTAACCACGGAGGCAGCCATGTGTAGCGTTTGTTTACATTTTTCGGTCACCGCACTGGTCAGTTACAATCATGTGACAACAGACGCACTGTCGCGGATGGAGAAATCGTATTACGCTAAAGCCGAGCTAGTGCCGTAATAAAACAACGATCACAAAAATACTGAAGGAGTAACGAGAACTTTTTTTTTTGATACACTACATGCAATTATATTTTTTTATGTAAAAATTGCGTGGTTCGGAAAGTTCGGAGCGAGATGAAATGAAAACCGGGTTGACCTGACGGCCTACACATACACATACACAACAGCAGAAGTCACACTGATTTGCAGTAAATATTCATTATTATTGTAGCCTGATGGAAATTAGGTGATGGGTGTGTGTTAAAATGTTAAAAATGATAAATAGCATAAATACAATAAGTTCATTATTGGAATACATAAGGTTAAAAATTAAAACCATTTCAGTGTGGTAGTATTAAAAAAGGTCATGTCTTTGTGAAAAGGTATGGAATTTGTTGTGAGTTCATGCACTGTATTGGTTTTGTTCTTTGAGCACAGTGATGTTAATGCACGGTTCATTTTGTGCACCAGTAAAACATATACCTGTGTCTTGAATTTGAAAAAAATCATATCGTATTTCTTAATAAAGAAGGGTTCGGTGAATGCGCATATGAAACTGGTGGGGTTCAGTACCTCCAACAAGGTTAAGAACCACTGACATAAATTTATGTTAATGGGATTGTTGAGGCCTACCTCCTACTGGGATGCCGTCCAGCGGCTCCAGGTAGAGGGGATTAAAGAAGGCTTCAGGATGCAGGGCTGCTGCTGCCCCAACACAGCTGACTGCCAGGGCCTTTACACTCACTCGAACCTCCTTATCAGGGATAAGACCTGGTAATACACAGCACACACAGCTCAGTACAAAAGCCACCTGCTGACATCCTAAACATTTCAACCCCCTGTTAACATGTTATGAGCAACACTAATAATTACCATTCTTTTGTCCACTGAGCAGGAAGGAAGCAGCAAGTAGGCGTACACAGTGCACTAAAGGCTCAACCCCCTGGTCTGTATAGTGTCCTATTGGACCCTTTATACGTGATGGCTAAGAAGCAAACAGATAAGTTAGACAATCAGATGATTAATAAATATGTCTCTAATTCTTAATTGCTTTATCTTTATCTTTCTACCCAGTATGAAACGCTGATGTTTGATTACCTTGTTGTCAGGCTCAGGTTCAGTAGGTTCTTCCTTTGGTATGAAACGGTCCACACTGCTGTCTGAACCTTGCCGGTTGTGCCCTCGGCCTTCAAAAAGGTGAGGTTTGCTTAGAGCTATCCACAAACAAAAATAAGAAAAAAGCATCACTAATACATTATTTTATTGCACAAATATTAATCCTGTTGCCATATAGTTGTTAGGCAAATTTTTGAAGTGTGGCACGGAAGAAAAGACATTACAATAATTTGTTTCAAACCCTGTTTCCCAACTGGGTTGGAACAAGTAATTTGATTACTTGGTGTCTTCATCAATCAACCAGTACTTCTAACAACAACCAGCTACTACTTGCTATGTCAGAACCAATTAGAGAAAGGTGGTTAGATCTATCATCAAGTGCTTTTTTTTTTTGAAAAAGGAAAAATGTACTTCAAGCAAGCATTATGAACATTCTAATACTGCAAAAATATTTCAAAAGGCACACAAAAATATGCTGCAGGATATAAAGCTACCATTATTAGCGTAAAGCTGTGTGGGTATTGCACACATCAACATACCCAGGGCAGACTGCAGAAATGGTTCTGGGTGGTCTTCGTGGGAGGCAGGTGCTGCTCCTTCATCTTCCTCATCCTGTAGAGTTCCAATCTGCATCCCAGAGTACTGGCTCTCACTGCCATCCAGCACCTTGTGCACAGACAAACACAGAGCAAACACCTCAGCAAGAGAACTGAAATGACATGACCAACACAGATATCCGTGACCCACTCTGATGTGCAACCACATGCAAAATTGATTTCTTTCATCTCATTCATTAACAAGTTAGGTTTACTGAGCTGGGGGCAATGACACAGCATCACAAAGAACAGCTAAACAACAAGTCAAACAAATGGTCCCTTACTACAACTCAACCACGTCATGCTTGGGTCAACACAAGTCATCTACACATAGACAGAAGCAAAGGCTTGAGACCTCTACAACTGCACTCCAGATTCTTCAAAGCCAGAGGAAGAGCAAGCTTTTGATCCCAACTCTTTCACCTTCTATTTTAGTGACAACTTTGGGTTTTTATCTGGACAGATGAAGCTGCAAAGCAAATTTTTTTCTTCATGTCTGGCGTCAGCTGGAACAAAAGCCTGTCACAGCCTCTTGAAAGGGTAAAGAAAACCAAATCTGAGGGACAACAATTAAAGGAGCAGGTAGCCTTCATGCTTCTACTTCAAACTCTTGGCTGCAAACAATAACATGAGATGTCTGGGTTGCTTGTTTTGATAACCGGCTTGCAGAAGCATCTCATTTTTTGTTAGGGAAGCACTTAAACACTGAACTGAGGAGAAAAAAGGGCATGAAGTCACCAATGACAACAAGAAGAGAAAGAGTAGCAATTTGGAAGGCAGGTCAGTAAGCAGGGTAAATATCTGTGCGTGTGTTTTGACGAACAAGCGAACGAAAGGAGTTAAGAATGAAGAAAGGCAAAGGTTCACAGACAAGCAAGCCCCTTCCCACTCTGTCCAAAGTGTCCAACTGCAGCTGACCTTGTCACTAGTGTTAGAGGAGGAAGTGGCATAGAAGGAAGAAGAGGAGGAGGAAAAAGAGAAAGAAGATGACGAAGAGGAAGTGGTGTAGACAGAAGAGTCGCTGTCTGTGGCATCAGGACCCTCGGTGGAAGTTGGCGAGGGTGGGGACGGCTCAGTCGCCCGAGGAAATGGAGTGCGTGACTGTGACGAAGCGGGGAGAAGGATAAAGGAGAAGGAAGGGGTCAAGACCATAGAGGTAGAATTGTTAGAATGGACAACCTCACATCAGAAAGTCTCTGGAGGGCAACAGATTAGCAGGTCCAGCCTCCAAAACACCAAAGTGATCAACACCAGTATTGTAAACATGTATTTATCACTATCAGTGTGTAGAAACCTTTTTTTGTTCCACAGAAGTCCCCAAAGTGTGTGTGAAATAACTGCAAAATGACATCTTTACACAGTTTGTAAAAAAAACAAAAAAACAACAAAAACACTACAGTAAAATGTAATAATCAGCATTCATGTCTATCATTAGTGCTTAAAAAAGTGTTTACTAAATTAATATCAGCAAATACATGCATAGCAAGTGGCTCTGCAAAATAAGTTCAAATGAATACATGCTTGGCAGTTATTTTAATGTTAGAAGCTGCAATCATTAGTCAAACAATTTATGATTGAAGAAAATAACTGCAACTATTTTTATTTAAAAATTCAATATGAAAGACTTCTGTGCTTAAGTGACATTTGTGTTGGAATCTGAACTGTACTGGAACCATTTGAATGGATCATTTAGCTGACAGCATTCCAAGCGAACACTATCTAGGGTCACTCCAGAAGAAAATGAGAAAGTAGGAATTTTGAAAGCAAAAGCGTATTCTACAGACAAGTCACCGTGTTGTGGCTGTTCATCACATTCTCATTAGCTTAATAATGAGATACTCAGTTTCAAATAACCACTTCCCAGCACAGAGTTCAACACAATCTGTACACATGTACATCTTCTATATTGAATGAAAGTAGTTTTTCATACTAAAATGCAAACATTTCTGAAGCTGCAGAGGATTAAACCCATGTAATCTATATGTTTTGAACTGTTGGACCCTGGGCTGTGGGAAATTCATGCCAACATTTTTGCTATTAAGGAACCTTTAGGAATTCAAATGACTGTCATATTGTAAAAATTATTACGCACTACAGCCAATTTGTAGGTACAATAAGTTATTTAAACTGTGAAAAACCCTGCATAGGCCTGTGGCAAAGCTCCATTTAAGAAAATAAATGTGTCCATTCTACAAATCCTAATTCTATGAAGTGTTGCATCATTCATAAATGGGGATAGAGTCCATAAGGTTCATATAGAGGTAATGATTGGATTACATAACAACCTATTCTTTCTGCCTCTAGTGAGAAACATCTGTATTCTACAGACACATAATATGAGGAAACACAACACAGTATCACACATGAACAGTCAGACTGACCAGCTCTGCTACATCTGAAGGGGTGACGGCTGAGTCTGGTCCCTCTGTGGTGGTCTGGGACGAGTCACTGGGTGGAAGGGAGCGATCATTAGTTCCTAGCAGTGTCCCTGCTCCTTCCCCAAGGGGCCCCCCACCCTCTGGTGTTGCATTCTCTGGTGTGGTGTAGTCTGCCGTTTCTGGAGTAATGTTGGCTCCACCGCTGGAGCTCTGACTCAGCATTTCCTCTTCATTTTCATTGGGTGATTCAGGAGTGTCTGAGGCACATGTCCCTCCACCGCTGCCCTGCTCTGAAGAGGCACTGAGGTCCACAGAGTCACCAGGCTGCAAGGTGTGCTGGGAGGAACGTGGCTGCTCAGTGATGATGTCTACTTGGCCTGAAGAGGAGCCGTCTGCACCAACAACTGATGCTGAAGGAGAGCAAATGAGAGATTTAACTTCAGCATCATTTAATTTGATCCTTTGCACAAAAGCTCACTATGAATACTCCAAATGACATTGAATCCATAATTTTAAGTGAAGCTGAGCTGTCACAATTCGCCAGTAAAAAGGGAAATATATCGACATTAGATTACTAAAAAAAACAAACAAACAAAAAAAAAAAACCCCTTAACATGCTGGGCATGTCTCACCTGTAAAGGCACCGGTAGTGACCTCAGTCCTCTCAGCTTCATCTTCCAACCCATCCTCCTCTCCAGAGAGCATTTTCCCTGCAAACAGAATCAATGTCAACATAGCAACACAACAGCATTGCTCGCTGACGAGAGTTCAACAGTCTAGGATGGTGAGGGGTGGAAATTTACTTCAACTGAGTGCAATTAAAATAAAAACCTGCAGAAACCTCACATTTTACTGGGAATATTAAAGTTTTAAATTCAAAAACATGATTTCAGAATTCAAAAAATGAACATGTAAGTGACTCAGTCAGAGGTAAATTTGCCCAAGGTGACTGGAACATCAGTATTAGGGAAGAGGTGAGCAGAGGAGATAAATAGACAAGTCACCTCTCTGTTTCCTGAGAAGGAGTGGACTGCAGGAAGACCCTCCCCCTGCTGAAAATGTCAGGAAATGGAAGCAGAAACAGGAAGTGAAGTGAGGAAGAGAAAAGCCGCAAAAGCTCCAAAAGACCCGTAAGAAACAGGACTGGTTAATTACGCACAAACAGGGAAAGAGTAAGCAAGCAAAGAAAAAACGCACAAATAGACCAAAAACAGAAACTGAAAACACTTAAGTAGTCAATGGATGTGATACTTTTTAGTGACCATAGTGTTTATTAGTAAACAAGGAGGAGACAAGCAGTGTTTGGAACAAATATGTTCGTGGTAAAAATGAAAACTTTCATGTTATCTGATCTTATCAGTTTTTACTGATTTTCCATAACTTGATTTTTTTTTAAATAAAAGAATATGAAAAAAGATGGGAATTGATAGTTGACTGTGCAAATAAGTGCTTGACCACTAAAGAGCCTCAAGACAAACTAAGTACTTGGTCAATATAGATTATCAGGTGCAATGTGTTTATGTAAAACACAAAGAGACACACTAAACCATACAAAGGTGATAACAGGCCATACACAAACACACACAGTAACTGAGGTGTTTACCAATGAGTTCAAGGATGCTGCCAGATCGCGCACGGCTCTCAGCGTCCTGGCGAAACACGGTTGCGTGTGAAATGCTGCCTGCAGTGATGAGCATGTGCAGAAGCTCTGGAGGCGGAGTCCTGAAAACCTGCTGTAGGAGCTCCAGAGCAGCTGTGACCACATTGTGATCCCAGTGCTGTGTGTAGTGTAGTGTCAGCTCGTATACCTTCAGAAACACACAAAGAAAATGTCAAATCAGTGGTGAAGTGCATATCAGACTAATCTGAATTCAGCTGTACATTTTGACCCACACATGCCCTCTACCTGTAGCAGCTGTTCAGGTGTTGGCTGTACATCAGCCTCTTTCCTCATGACTCCAAAGCTTCCTTTCAGGCTGGTTGTATTGACTTGCTGCTGCAGCAGAGGCATCAGGTAGCGAAGGGTTAATAGCACCCCCAGAATAAGGTGGCTGGGGTGCTCTTCATCAACTGGAACCAACAGTCCTGAAAACAGGTAGACATCACATCAATATGAGGCAACTTCTTACATGCTTGAATGTCTGAATACATGTTACAGCAGTCTGTAGGTGTGTGTGTGCATGTGACCAACCAAGCAGCACATTAAGTAGCCAGGTGTAGAAGTAGCTGGTGCGTCTAGAGTGTTGGCATACAGTGACTGCTGAGCTGGCTGCTGTCCGCCTGATGGTGGGGGAGCTGGACTTCAAGTTGGCCACAAATGACTTCAGCACCACCTAGAACAATATATTTGGACAAAATAAAAATCAGTTTTCAGCCTTTACAAACACACATGCCATCTCATGATAGTTATGTCAAGTTAAAATTTTGAAACTTTGTTGATGTCAACCACACCCCCAGTCCTTAGTGAAACAATGAGAACAGGACAGATTGTCAGTGGACTCCTAAACCTGCACCACCACGTTAAATGTGTCTCAATTCAATCCCTTCAAGTGATACCTTGATTTCACTATCATTAGCGAAATGACCCAAGGCCACCATAATCTTGGGCATTGCTGCAGCCAGCGTCTCTTGAACTGTTTCCTCTTGCCGCTTGGTGATTCTGGTGAGGCATGGCAGCAGGTTGACCAGATATGGTCTGTAACAGAAGGTGGAGGGATTAGAGGAGTAATATGCTCAAAATGAGGCATCAAAGAACTTGAAGAATGATGATAACATTATAAACTAATACACTTCAAGGAAAACATCCTTTGAAGTTTAAAACATAGTTATTGGTAGTCATCCCATGGATATTTTTTTCATCAATATGAGGTCTTTCAAGCATTGCAATTTCGGTTGGGGATAAAAATGTATGAATAAAGTTAAAAGCTGCTTCTTTAGCACTGTTGAATATACCTGCATTTCTGTGGCCTGATGAGGTGAGCTAGCTCAGCAAACCGCCACAAAGCTGCCCTCAAGCTCCGAGAGGCACCATTCTACAATCACACACAAAGCTCAACATCAGAAATACTATTACTCCTGCCTATGCATTCATGCACAGGCATGCACACAAATATACATCAAGCAATATGAAATGAAATAAATGTCACAATAAATGTACAAGAAAATTATTCTTGTACAACAAAAACACTGCACAACGTAGTCACATATAGGATTACCTTTTTAATTTCTTTATAAAGCTCCAGCTGCAGTCTAGGCAGGTTGGAATCCATCAGCGCCTGAAGATGAAATAAATTCAGATTTATCAGGAGCCTATTTGTATACCAAGCTTCACCACAACACAAAGCCTCATTAAAGTGTACTTGTACTGGTCATGCTTGCAACATTAATTGTGCTTTGTGTATTACTTCTAAACATTACAGGCGCAAATTCGGTTAAACCCCCCCCTCCCAAAAAAAAAAAAATAAATAAATAAACACCATAAAAATCACCACACTGGACCTTTTTAATTGCGTGAATTACAGGCAGGGGCAGAACCTATGGGTAGCAGCCATTAGCAGACGGAAGTGATGTACTCGCATTGATTCTTGGTGATGGAGTGCGAGTAACAAGCAGCAGTCTGTTAGCAAGACTGAGTGGAAAGCATGAGCTTATGCTTCTTGTTTGTGCGGCTGTAAGCTTTGCACTCTGCCACTGTCCTAGAGAGTGACCCAGCAATGGCCAATAATGTGTCATCTTAGACTGGTGTCTGCTGCACGGGGTCAGTGACCAGTCCATTGCAGCCCAGGAGGGCAATGCTCCATGAAGGAGGCAACATGTCACTGACCATGACTGACTGACAGAGCAGTGGCATAATACTCACATTTACTTGACAACGGGCTATGACATAAATTACCTGATGGAATCCCTAGTATTATACGCAATCTTTTGAAATAGCTAGCCATGAAAATTCATTACAGGTACCCTTTAAGCTGAGCTGTACAGCCCAAATGTTGGTTTGGAAAAAAAACAAAAACTGTCAGCTTAAAATGACAAATTCATGCATTGATAATTATGCTAATCAATTAATTCGAAAGAATTTCACCATTATGCATCTGACCACATCACACAACTGCTATAAAGCCTCCTAATGTAAAAAGCCATCGTCAGTACATTATCAATGGATAATGACTAAATTCTGAAAAAGGATAATTCAGGGTAGGGGAATATAATAAATCTTAAAAGTTCTTGCTTACTTTGATGATTTTGTTTAGGCACTCATCAGCAACCATCCGCACGTCTGATTCACTGTCATCGCTGCAGAGCAGGAACATCTCCATGGCGATGCCCAGCAGTTTCTGAAACTCTGGAGATGTTCTGTTCCCAGAACCATACAGGATTAAGTATTATATATATATATATATATATATATATATATACACACACACACACACACACACACACACATATACACACACACACACACACATACTGAACTTACATTTTTATACAATTATTTACATGAAAAATATTACAATGAGTTCTTACGCAAAAATCATGTTCTATATTCAGATTTTAGCATGCCTGACTCTCTGGCTCCTTTTCAATAAGTACCATCTTACAGGCAAACATCCACATTAGTCCTGAATCAGGGACCAGTAGACAGTTTTTCATATTATGTCTGAAACTTAGAATTATTTTTATGTTAAATTATTAATGGTTATACTATAGATAGTTCTGAACTGCCAGGTGATGAGCCTCCCTGCTGTCAATGAAATTGCATGGAGAAGCCACTAGAGCTGGTCAAGCTGTCACCATTTACAGCCTCCATATGAGAGCTCACTGTATTTTACAGAAATTGACACAAATTTAAGTCGTCTCAGGCTAGTAGTCATCCAGCTAAGTACTATTAATAAAATAGTATTAATATACACAGTACACTCAGTGATTTTTGGTGATGTTGGTCTTAAAATTCATGTAGATGTATATTAATGCAATTATTTTCTTCCTAATGAGTCGATAAATTAGTGAAATTAAGGAGCCCTAGGCATAATGTACCAAATGAAGCTGATAATGCAGAGAAGAATGTATTATTTCTACTGACAAGATTAATGCAGGTCACATCATCTGTTTAAAAGTTACAAGTGTGCCATCCCTCACACACACACACACACACACACACACACACACACACACGTTTAACTGTCTAAAAGTACATGCATATCTGATGAGATGCCCCACTATGTCAAAAAACAAGTGTACAAGAAAACATTAGTTTCAAGATGTGATTAAAGCTTTCAGTTTAATTATCATTACCTACCTCAAAGAATGAGCCACAATGTTTTCACATATTGTCAGGCAGTGGGTCACCCTGTCCTTCTTTGTGGTAGCCTGTTCCTTCTTTCTATAAAAAGGTAAAAAAAAAAAAAAAACAGAGTCTGAGAACATGGAAATGAAAATAAGATGGAACAATAACTGTGGAGAGCCTCATTGAGTCCAAAGACAGAGACAGATTTTTGTGCAATTCACACTAATGGAAGTCTTCCCATTTCTCAATAGGACTTAATTAAACCTCTTGCCTAAGGTCCAAAAGTAAAAACAGAGGACATACAAAAAAATACTTCATAAAACAATATCCAATTTCTCTCAAATTCACTAAAACTAGTTTGTTACATAGACCCTGACAAGGGTATAGGAGAAGGGGAGAAATGTCCATTTCAAATACAGTTACGCAGAAACACAAGACTATTACTGTAGACTCATTAATTGAGGATCTAATGATTTAACAGCAAACTGACAGCAGTAGTGCAAACTATGTCAAGATAATGGAGCAAAATATCTGGGGCAGTATTCTGACATAATTTTATGCATTTGTATTCCCACATTGTGCTATGACAAAAACTATCAACAGTTTGACATTGTGCTGTGTCGCAGAGCTACCCTTCATAACTCCTTATTCGACAGGCAGCATACAAATGCAGTTCAAGTTGCTGTCAGCTTAATGGGGATTAGTAAAGTCTGCATTGCACTGACCACCTGACAAAGCACACCAAAACAAATCCTGTCAAGATTCGTTTAAAAACATTAAAACAATAGCACTGCCCTTACCCAAACAGTAGTGTGTGTGTGTGTGTGAGTGTGAAAGTGTACACCTTGAACAAGACAGACAAGCAAAACAAGCTTTGCATTGCAAGTAGCTATAGCACCTCTTGCTTGCTCTTTCTCCATGAACCAGGATGTGATGTTGTACAACGAACAAAAACACATCAGTCCAAAACACAGTCAAAGCATCTCCCCCCAGTAAGAAATTAAGCGTTTATTTTGTGGACTATACCACTACACTTCCAACTGCAGCTGACTGAGCAGGTACCCTTTCATTTGGCCCATGGCTCCTTTGGCAGGTGCGCAGGCACAAATTGACGGATGTTTAATATGTTAGTAGCTTCCCAAACCTAGTCTGATTATAAAATATGCCTTGCTGGCACTCAGAATATTAGAGGACGCCTCGGTAAAGACGGAAATGTCTGTCAACACCTGGAACAAAATTAGAAGAAAAGTAGATAACAGCCTGGACTCTGGCTGTTGCTAGCTTGCATACTACCGTAACTAGCTTGGAGCTACAGCCGCTAAACCTATACATTTCCAGACCCCAGAGGCACACGCGCTAGCTAACCAGCTAAGCTACACGAAACGGCATTAAGACAAATGTCTACTTACTGGCGCTGAACAAGCTCTTCGGCGGTCGGTGGTCCCTGTTGTTGCTGGAATGACTTAAGAGACTCAAAGGCCTTCATCAGTTTTTCCATGGTAGCCATTTTATCAATCAAGAGTAGGCAAGCTAGCTCGGCTAGCTAATATTTACAATGTGAGCTAGCTAGCACAGTGGAGGTAAGTTAGCATATGGAGAGAGCAAACGGTGCGTAGTGCGACGAGAGTGCGAACACTGCTCGCACCACCACCGGCTCTCCGCTGTCTCTTCGTGCAATATATATTAATCTTTCACAATATTACTGCCACATGAACTAGGTCTTGGATGATAAAAGCCATCTTTGATGCAGCGCTGCGTTTACCCGACAGAACACACCAGGAAGTGGAATGTGTGACAGCTTGACAGAGAGAGGGGTGCAGCGTCGGTAGCCAATCAGACTGCGGCTTTATTCTGACTGACATTTAAAACACCCAATGACTGACCTCGACTTTTTTTGCCTTTGTTGTTATTGTTGCAATCACGGGACCGCCGATATCCAGATAGTTTAAAACAGATTAGTGGAGCTCTGTTAATAACTGTAGCTTTCAACACTGCACCAAAGATGAGTGGGGTGTATGCACTGGCAGACTATAAGAGCTTTCTGTTCGTCTGCATAAGAAAACGTAGACACAGAAATGTGTCTTATCCATCTGTTACATTCCACTGTAGCTACCCTTTGCTATCCATCCCTGATTCCTCAAGGAGAGTGAATGACGAAAGACAGAAAAAAATCTTACTGGAACAAGAGCTAAAGTTGTGCTAAAAGCCACAATAAAGCACCACCTGCAGCATCTCATGATACCTGTGCTGCTGTACTGGGGTTAAGACACAAGAAGTCATCAGCAACATGGTGGAAGTTTTTTAGTCTTTCCAACTATCCCTATTTATTCAAAATAAGACAAAAAATAAGACAGGACAAGTGTATTTTTATACAAATGGCAGTGTATTATTTCATAATTACAAATGTCAGATATGGTACAACAACCAGTGATACAACTTGTACAAGAATTAACAATGACTGCAGTGGTTCAACGACATGACTGTACAGATACAAAAAAAAAGAAGAAAAATCAAGAAGTCCCTGGCCCTGTTTAAACACAAACAATTCATTTGTCATTACTTCCTTCTCACATGACATCAAAGAACTGAAGATCTCTCACTCATTAAACTTTGTAGGTGAGTGCCATCCCAGTTTTTGAGCATCACAGCTTCAGAGGAAGAGCAGAGAGAAAAGAATTATTGGTACATATTCAAACAGGGCCAACTCAGCTGGCCACCTTGCAATTTATAAAGTTGTCCTCAGATACCAGTGAGATATGTTGGCACTAGAAGGTCATTTACATATACAAGGAACCTGAAGTATTACAAACCAATACATGCTTGAGTAATAAAACATATGTTTTTTTTTTTTTTTAAACAGGCATTACAATGCACTTAGTGCGGACATTCATAACTGTTGAGCTGTTTAAAGTTCCTTTATGGGAAGGAATTCTCTCTGAATGGACGGAAGTATAAAGGGGGGGGGGGGGGGGGGGGGCGTCACAACTTAACTTGGCAATTGGCACATCCCATAAAAGGCTGTCAGTCTTTCTTTAGTTAAACCAGTTTGATTAACTTAATGTTGCTTTTGGTATCATTGGCAAAAAAGTTAAAGACACTTCCTATAATCATTGTCCAAACACACCATAGTGCAATGAAACTAAACAGAATTTCTTTACTTCTATATGAATGATGTATGGGTACAGTTACTCCAAATAATGACGGAGGCAAGGGTGGCAAACACAGTTCAGATTCCCTGTGAGAGTGAGTCAATGTGTGTTAGAGCTTACTTACATGTTAGAAATACATCATTTACAAGGTTTTTGAGGCTAAGAGCTAAAAGGCTAAAATCTACATCGGCAAGAGAAATCATTGTTGAAATGTGCCTTAAAGCAAAAAACAAAACACACACACAAAAAAAAAAAAACAATTTAAAAGACACTCAGAAACTCAAGTGATGACAAGTTGATGCATCATATTAGAGTCCCGATTTTGATAATGGAATGTACAGCAGGGGACAAAATCTCAGATCAGATTAGTTAAAATAGGGACCTATATGCGTACCTTATAAAATGTAGGCAACCTTGAGTAAAATTTTGTTCAGTTTTTATGATACGGAAATATTGTATTAACAAAATGCAGACATTGCAAATCTGTACAGTTAAAATTAATTTGTGAGCATTCTTTAGCCGGCTGAATCCCATCTCCCGCATGGATAGTATATCACATTTACTTTAATGCATTGGATTAACAAAAGCTGCATTTTCATACAATGTATTTATAAACACACATAAAAAGGTAATGTGTCCAAATTGGGTATTCACAGCATTAAAACAGTTGGAGAGAAAAACAGCAACTGCCTCAAAAGTAATACTCAAAAAGATCAAATAGTGAACATAATAAATCCTGATTAGTATGTGTTTAGGAAATGAGGAGTCAACTTGGAAATTAAAAAAAAAAAAAAATGTTCTAAGCTAAAACAAAAGTGCTGGACATTTTGGGATCTGCAAGTGGTCGAGTGTTTTTGTACACAGATGATGTAAATACTCCTCCCCATCTGCACACAAATACAAGCAACTGCCTCGAGTCATTTCTATGAGATGACAACATACAGGACTTCGATGGAACAGTAAAGGTGGGCACTATTACTATTAACAATTGTTTTGTTTTTTTTATCTAGTACACACACAGCTAAAGCCACAGGATATAACTGGAGGTCTACTAGCAGGATATGTGGCTGACAGGCATCGTGCTATCTATGGTCAATGGGCACAGAGGCCAAAGCAGGCTGTATCTCAGGAAGCTGGTTTAATGTAACAGCAAAATTATTCAGATGAAGCCTTTGTCAGCTGCAGGTAATACCATCTCTGATACAGTGCCATCATTGTCCCTCCATCTGTCTACATTTTCCAAGTCATTCTCCAGTGAACCTGTCCAAGTCCTAGAAGTTTTGGTATACTAAAAATAATGGGAGGAAATCTCTCTTATTCTGGACTTGCAATTTGTTCATTAACACCTGGACACATCAGAAAGACCATAAAGAAAAAAACTGCTAGAGGATTATAAGGCCTTAAAATATAGAAAAAGGCCCCCATAATATTTCTTTTGTACTTTAAGGATGTGCATGCTGACTATAAGATTGTCAGACCTAAATCAGTATCATCTTTGCTCAAATCAAGTTGGTACACGCACCTAGAAGACTGTTTACATCACACTCCAACCAAATACTTCCACTTGCTACCCAATCAAGTGCAATCTGCTTTCACTCAGATATGGGAATTCATCAGACTATTAAGATTCCCAAACCAACGAGGCGTCTTTCAATCAAAGGGGGCATTTGAGATCTGGGAACACATACGTGAAGTTTAAGCAGCATGGCATCAACGCAGCAATGTTACATCAGATTAACTTTTTTTCCCTCATATCATTTGGATGTACACGTTTCATTCAGATCTACCTGAGCCTTGAGGGGTTACAGAGGCTTACATTTGGAATCAGGTGGATCTGATGTGCTAGCGCCACGTCACATTTGCCAAATCAATGAAACACATACAGCACATAGAAAACAAAAAAAGGCCTGATGCTACATTGGAAAAATAAAATAACTACTGGTACTGTGCTTCTTAAAAAAAAAAAAAAAAAAAAAAAAAAAAAAACTCCCCGATACACATAATCCACACTCATTCCAAAAGAAAATAAAAAAGAAATAAAAATGTAATGTATGCATTCAAGTGGTACTTTTATGGCTTTTTGTACAATACAACCTTTAGTGAAAATATACATCTAGACATAAATTCAAGTACAAATGTACAAAATCTTTAAACTCATACTTTTTTCTTTAATTATAATACACTTTTAATACAGCTCATAAATACAGGTCAACATTCACTGAGTTCCTAAAATTTGCGCTCGGTTGGAGTTTGTGGTGAAGTTCAGCGGTGGGAGGGGAGGATGAGGCAGGTGGAGGGAGTGGTTTAAAGTCGTGAGGGCTCTTCAATCTCATCGTCACTGTAACCGCCCTTAAAACAGACCTGAGAAGAACCAAAAGTGAAGGATATATATCACTAACATCAGCACTACCACCACGTTGCAGGTGATGTCACATTCCCCTTGTTGAAGTCGACCTTGGTTTCAGCCACATCACAAGCAGCGTATATGTAGTGTACCACTGAACTATGTAGTACCGTGTGCACACATCATCTGACGTGTGGAGAATAAGGAGACATAATCCATGCTGTTTAGGTTAAGAATAAACAGCTACAGAATTAACAAGATATATGAAGTAAAAACAAATGACACCAGGAAGAACAATTAGCAGCTGCATGAAACCAAAAGATGTTATTTGAGTAGCTTCTGCAACTGAAAAAGATGTTAGAACCATTCCTTTGTGTTATTCAGTGTTAAAATATTAGGGTTAGCAGAAATGTAGTATTGTCCTCACCGCAAACCAGCTCCTTTAAAGATCTTTGACCCTCAGTACGTAAAGAATATGCAAAGGTATTAACAAAGGCCTTATTCGAACCAGGTCAGAGTTGTAATTACAGAAACAGACAAAAGTAACAGATTTTTTTTTTTTTTTTTTGGCTTTGGTACAGGACCTCAAAAGGTCCATACAGTTGCAAGAAAAGTTTGTGAGCATTTAAAGCTACAGGAGGCAGAAATTAGGAGTGAAAAAACACACCGCAATTTGGAAATACACACCTGCCTTTTGCATCTCTCGCCTCTATCTTGCACAATCAATCTTTATTTCTTTTTTGCACCTTGATACACTCACTCTTTGCAGAGTACTCTCTTTATTTTATTTTACCTATTTATTTTTCCTTGCTTAGTGCACAATTTATTTCCCTTATTTCCTTTCAGTTTAGTTTACATTGTTTTAATTGTAGAGTTTATTTCCTTTGTTTCATTATAGTTTAGTTTGAATGTTTACGTTAGTCATGTGAAGGAAAACCGCAAAGTATAAATTTCATTGCTCTGTACTGCTGTGTATATGACCATAAAATACTTGAATCTCTATGTCTATTTAAAAGGACTAAACACAAAGATTAAAGGCCTGGTGCCATTCACTGTTGTACGAACAAATGAAACCAAAATATTGTCATTATGGGAGTCACCTTTAACAGAATCAGGGAAGTAATTAAAGCTGTCAGTCGCATATTTAACCCCTCTACAGCTCTTAAAACGCCTGGGATCATCAGTGGGAAGACTTAACAGCCTGTAGAGTCTAGAGGGAGAGTCTTGATTCCTCTCAGACTAACTGAATTACAGTATGCTGAAAGGAAACTGAATAATTTTTGCCTCACAACTAGCATGAACTGAACCTTTAATATCATATATTTGCCCTAAAATAAAATCTGATTTTCACACATCCTGAAGCTAGATAAAAACATTTGAAGAATTAAAAACATTCTTCCTCACCGAACAGTTTACACTAAGACCTGTTGGTCTGCTTCCTTGTATAAACTTCCTGCTTCTTGTCCTTCCACAACTGGATTAAGTTCAAGAGTTTGACCCGGACATTCCAAAACATTACATTTCATTTTCATGGACCATTCCTTGGTAGAATCACTTGTGTGTTTTTACTCTCTGATGATGTTCACAATTTTCAGTCATGACAGCAAGTTGTCCTGGTCCAGAGGTGGAAAAGCAGGCCCAAACGATGATGTTTCCACCAACTTTTTTCATAGATTTGGGATAAGTGATTGGTACCAAACATAATACTACTCATTTAAGCACACTGTTCTCAAAGTGAGGCTTTTAGTTTGCTCCACGATACCCTGTGGGTGACTGATCTCCCTCACTGCTACATGCCCTGCTCTTGGTGTGATCATTGATGGTCAACCTGTGGGGAGGGCAATAGTGGTGCTCAATCTTCTACTACTACTACTACTACTGCTACTACTACTGCTACTGCTACTACTACTGCTACTACTACTACTACTACTACTACTACTGTTGAACAGTTTTGCTCTGTATTCAAGCCATGACACACTTTGATAAACTTGTGTTATTACGGTTAAACCTTAAAAGTGAAGGTTTAGCAGGGCCTCCTAAACTCACATACACTTAATTCCAGTGACCCTTTACAATTAATAAATGATCCTAAAGGTCTGCCACACACAAATATTCAAGATTGAATCTTTGTTTTTAAAAAAATTTAACGTCCTTCTTGATTTTGTTAAATTAACACCTCTTTCAGTAGATTTGTACAAAAATCTGATTACATTTTAGGTCATGTACATTTAACAGTAAAAAGAGAATATCTGAGAGGGTTCACAGACTTTTACTTGCAACTTTAAGAGGTTCACGGCTAATACTACTGTCATATGCTGAGTTTGGACAAGGCCTGGGAAAGGAAGGAATGAAAGAAGAGAGAAAGGAAGTACCTTAGCCCCCACCCCCTCGGACAGTTGCAGGAGCACTAGCACTTGCCTCTCTTCTGAACAGGCGGTAGAAGAAGCCTCTCTTTGGTGGAGGGTTAGGCCGGTTCATGTCCAGGTCTGGACACAGCGTCCCATCGGTCTCATACACATTGATTTCTTTGAAGCACTCCATCTCAATCATCTACAGAGATATAAATACTAAGTTTACACCACTGATGTATGCTTCTGCAGAAAACAAGGTACCATTGCTGTATCAGTCTGCTGTAGCATTAAATGATGACATCATCTGTGACCAAAGGGTGCAGTACCTCATTCTGCCATGGGATGGAGACACTGCCTGTGACAAACTTGTGGTAGAAGTCATCGTCGGTGGGGTCAAGGTTGACACCTTTGACAGTGGAGAACTGCTCAATGTCCAGGACATCTTTACAGTACACGGCTCTGGGCTGAGAGAGCAGAAGATAAAGGAAGATGGAGAAGGATAGAAAAAACAGAGGTATACGATCAAACAATGCAAAGCCTAACACCTGTGAAGCCATTTACTACTAAATCTGGAATACAGTGGAAGAACACAAAAATCTTTGTACGCCTGAGGACTGTTTTCCTCTGTGTGGACCTACTGACCTGAATAACCCAAAATAGAAATGCAGATAACACTATCTACTTTCAACTATTGATTTAACCTCTGGGGTCAGTCACTCTCCCTCACTCCATCTATTTATGACACTGAAAATGAAATCATTTCTTCTGTGAGCAGCTTTGTTGTTCTAGACAAAAGGCTGTAGCACAAGACTAAAGCATACAGCACCTTTTCTGGGGAAGACAGTGGTCTCTTTCACAGTCACAGTCAGTATATACACACACACACACATTTATTTATTTATTTATTTCACACTTTAGAGCAGAGGTAACAACGGTTTACAGATTTACTTAAGAGGGATTATGAAAGTAAAAGGTAAGCCTTTGGAATATATAATGTGAATGTAAGGACATGACTGTGGAGACTATTACACCAACTCAGTTTTTGGACAACAGTGTAACAGAACACACATTACAACATATTTTCTCCATGATCCAGTTGGGTTTTAAAGTCTGTTCAGCCTCCTTGCATCATTTTGTCAAATATATAATCATACTTCCTATGAAAATAACCAAAATGAGCACTATATCACAAAATTAGAAACTACAGGTGTTTTCCTCGTGTTGCCATAATTACACCATTTTCACTGAGTGGTTTGTTGTGTTATGTCTACTGATGGATGCATCAAAAAAAGTCATCTTTAAATGATCCTGTTTTGAAACTGTAAGGTATACAAAGTACAGATTTCACTGAAAAGTTAAAAGTTGTTGGATGATGCACAGATTCTTTCTACTGTAGTCAAACCTTGATTTAAGTGGAACAGAAAGCTTTTTTTCTTTTTTTTTTTTTCAGCCAGTTCAGATTCTAACTCTCCACTACTTACCATGAGTGCTTATACTGGAAGTGTTTGTTTACTTGTAACAATGGTATTTCCTGTATACTGATTTGAAGCTCGCCTAAGTTTCAAGCTCCAAGTTGTGAATAGATGGTGATTTGCAGTGGGCTTGTGTGTTTGTGTGCACAGTTCTTACATCAGGACTGAAGGGAGGGTCCAACATGTTGGCCTCTAGTCGTTTGAAGTTTATGTTTCTAAAGATGGGGTGCTGCTTCACCTCTATGGCCCCGTGACCCTGACAACCCAGTCGCTCCTTGGGGTCTTTAGCCAGGAGCTGGTGGAAGAAGGACAAGGCAAAGAGAAACTGAAGCAACAAAGCTTTGCAAAGCCTGAGGATTCTGACAGATAAGTTATTACTCAACATCTTTTCTAAATTCTTAATAAAAAGAACATAAGCCAAGCCCTGGTCTTTATCTATATCACCTCAGTAAATCATTCAAAAGAAATGAAAGAGGCTGCTGTAATACTGAATAACTCTTGACAGTTTTATGACAAATTCATCCAATTCTGCGTATACGAAACACACATGGACATAGTATGCATGTAACCCTCCTGATTTGACGTGTGTGATCCTACACAATCTAATAAAGGCCAATACAAATCCATATACACAGGATAATACAACACCATCATGGTTAGCATTAGAGAGCAGTGGCGCTGCCTTGAAGGGATTCTGGATAGCATTACCTCCACAACAGAACAGCAGGCTTATGAAGAGGATGACTGCTGTTAGTGCTTTCACCACCAGCGGATGTTCGGACTGGCCCTGTTTTCACAACGAACAAACTGATGCCTGCTCACTTTTTCACCATCATCTCCCAACTCCATTCCCCCTTTGTTTCTCTACGTTTACATTACACAACTCCTGCCCAATTTACGCTACAGTTCAAAGCAGAATCTCACTCTCACTTTCTGCATTTGACAGCTCAGATCACTTGTCTATTTTGGGCTGTGGTAATAGCAATCTCTTCAGTATGACAGAGGCACCCACCCTAAGTCCTCCCCCCTTCACATTCTCTCCTCTTTCTTATCATCTATCTCCCATTTCTTGTTGAAACCTTTCTTCTCCCTGCTAACCCCCACACCCCCCCACACACACTCTCCCTCTCCCTGGGGAGTCTTTGAGTCTACCGAACCTCGGGTCAGAATGTTCCACCACGTCACACAAATAAACGTCCTGTCCCCTCCCGCTCGGGTGCAAAGCAGCTCAGTGGCTGCCTTTCCAGGCAAAGAATTGTGGGAGTGAAGAGGACAGAAGAGGTGAAATACAGAAGGGGATATCTGAAACTAATTCATTCAAAGTCCGCTGCATAACATTTAGTTTGATTTAGGAGAATCTAATATTTATAATTATGTTTTTATTAGTGTATAATCACCTGAAAATTATTGTTTTGTAAGAATGATTTGTTGGTATCTACAGAAGGCAGGGACCACTATGCAAGGGGTGCACCATGTCTCTGCAGTAGCTCTAAAAGGATTTCTTTTTTGTTTTATACTAAGTGGCTCCCAGCATTGCGATGAATTATCATCACCTATTATATACGAATGTGGATTAGATTTAATATTTCACTTTACTAAAAAGTCCAGAATGAACAAACACTTACTCTAACAGGATTTCCACATTTTTTGTGACCACTGTAGGTGTTTGTGGGGGCCATTTAGTCATTGCAAATTCCAACTTCACCACTAGATATCACTAAATACCACACACTGAAGCTTTAATACTCTGTTTTAATTATGCTTTAATTAATACAAAGGTTGTTTTAAAAAAAAAAAAAAATAGCAGCAAAGACATCTTTCCAAGGCTGGCACTAATACAAATAGACAAACACAGTATGATAATGTCTGTCTTTTTCTCACCAACTTCATAGTACAATTTCTTTCTTATAGAAAATCATCAGACTGATTACCATACACTTCATATATATTAAAAGCCTCATTGATTTTAACATTGCTACTTATCAAGACTGGAACTCAGTTTACAAAACATTATTAGTTCTAAAACACACTGTAAGGTCTGTGCAAATAAAAAGCTCATCATGAATCTGTTTAGTAAAACCAGTCCACAACATAAGAGTGTTAGGCCTTCATTAATGACATACTCACTGTTTAATAACCCACTGTTCAACTTCTGCTTTGTCATGTCAAGTTGTTCTAGAGTGGCAGAACATAGAAGTTGCTCCCTTAATAAGGTCATGGTGATATTAATAACAACACTGATTATGGTCTATAACCTTGATAATTTTTTTTATATCATCAGTCATTTCACCCTGATCCTGATTTAAATCTGTAATTTCTACTTTCACAGCAACTCCACCCTCTTTGCTAAACTTCCTGCACTCTTCCAAGCAGTATCTCTCCATCTGATATACTTGAGGCTAATTTCTTCACTTACCTGTCTGCAGATGTCCTTTGCATCCTCAGAGAACTTATCAGAGTACTCCTCCTGGTCCTCACGCACTCGTCTATCCACCTCTTCCCTCTTGACACGTTCCTTGCGTTTGCGGAAAGGTGACTGGCCCTGGATCATCTCAAAGATCAGACAGCCGAGTCCCCACCAGTCCGGGCTGAAGGTGTAGCTCTCGTTTTGAATCACTTCAGGAGCTGAGGAAGGGGAGGACAGTGTTGAGTTCAAGTGCTGCATCTACTGTACATGAATGGCTGCAGGAGTTTGTGATCATAATTGATAAGTGCAAGTTAATGCAGGGGTTTACTTTGGATTTTAGTGGTGGATTTTTCAGAGCTTGTAAAATTCTCACCCATGTATCCAACAGTGCCCACTCTCCCTCGTATCGTCTCTCCTTCAGGGATCTGAACTGCAAGGCCCAAGTCTGAAATTCGGATGTGGCCTAAAAAACACCCAAAACATTACACTGAATCATACACACTGAAATAGATTTAAAAATTTTAGCCTTTATTCAAAGTAGGGTTACCAGGTCCCAACAAGCTCAAAGCGGGACATAGAATTTGTTTTGTGTGCGACAATGTGGGACCTGTTATCGATGCTGAGAGGTAAACTTATAATTAGGTATAATGTCAGAATAACTTAATAAACACACACAATATCATTCATCTAAGATGCAATGTGTCCTCAGATCAACTTCACAGTGCTTGGTAAATTTCTCCTCCTGCTAATGAAACTAAAAAGAATAAGAAAATCCAGAATGGGTGACAATAGACTTATTTTGTTCAATTTGATTTAATCTTACATGTTGTAATGTTTAATGTTATAAAAGCAAAATGTGGCTTAAATAAACACAATATCAAAAATATGAACTAATTATGCAACAAAATTCTAGATAAACAAACAAAATTAACAAAAAAGCATAAAAAAGTGAAATGAACAAAATAAGAAAATATCAAACAACAAAACAAAAACTCTTCTAATAGGAATGTCTTGACAGTGTCTATATGATTGGTTAAATGTATGAAACAGCTGGATGTACACCTGTCTTGAACTCACACATTCTCTTTAAAGTCAAAATGGCCAATTGTCAATATGTGGAAAGCAGGACCAAGAGACAAAATTGCAGGGCAGTCCCACAGAAAGCAGGACATCTAGTCACCATAATACACAAAGGTAATGCATATAAAGTAATTAAATTTGCATAAAGAAAATAAAATACACTGCCTGTACAAACAGGTTTATGAAACCTGTATGTACATCCAGCAGGTTTTTGCTTTGTACATACAGGTTTATGAAACCTGTATGTACATAATTATACGTATAAACATAATAAATAATGAACCTGTTAGAAACTGCAAAACTGGGTTTCGTAAGTTCACATGTCAAGCCTTATTTTTAATATACAGTATGTACATATACAAAATTTTACTATGGTTAGATCATACATATATTATGAACTTGTATCTTCATATACATAATCTCCATGAGCACGACTGGATTTAGGCATACATGTTATTTTCTGCTCTTGGGATTCAGTGAATTACAGATGCAGTAAGTTGCAGAATCACTATAAACCTAATTGAAGAGTAAAAATAAAAATGTAACACTAACAATTGTCATGTTACTGCAGAATAATTCTTCATAAGAGAAATGTAAATGAAAGGCACAGCCAAGAAAACTATGGCAGAGATTCCCTTATTTTGAGATAGACCGAGCTACACACAGAACACATAATATATTACCCTAACTCAGAGGAAGACGTGGAGGAGATGACGCTCTGCTGTTGTGCTTGAACATTAGAAATAGGACTAGTGGCCAAGTGTTCATTTGTTTTAGACCTTGTGGCTACATCAAAAGAAGTGTGAAAGACACAGGATAAGAAATGTGATGACATGGCGCTCCGCTCAGGTCTGCCTTGAACATTAGAGGACACAACAGGGGCTTACCACGATCATCCAGAAGGATGTTTTCAGGTTTCAGATCCCTGAAAGAGAGGGGGAAAAAAAAGACAGATCACACTAGAGACTCATACCTTTGACGCTGTGCTTTTACAAACTGAACATACATTTAAGAACAAGGATATAACAATAAAATCCTGGATAAATATTTGTATTCTTTATTAACTTGTCATTTTGTTGACATTTCATTGTCTTTTATTGCTTGTGTGTGTTTTCTGTTCTTAAGTGTCAAAAGTCTTTTCATGTGGATTAATAGGTAGCTTATCTGCACACATATCTTTATTTGCTTTATTTGTTATCATGCAGTGTATTATGCTGAGCTATACTGCTACTTTTAACAGTGTTGAAAAAGAACATACAGCCTGGTAAAGTCATGGTCTTTTCTACGTCCTTTCCCAGGATACAGTTTATATTAAGACCTTTTCCAAGCATTTTAGATGAACATATAATATTATTTCCAGATTTTAACTGTTTTCATTTATTCTTAAACTTGCTTTCTTAGAAATGTGCTTAGAATCGAATGAAACTTAAAAATGTAACTTGTAGTTTTAGCAGATCATAACAAAGTTTATAGGAACATGCCATGAGAATGAGGATGTATGTGTTAAAGTGTGGCCCATGAGTCTCTGTGCATTTCTTCTAAGAACATCAATGTTTATATTAGCATTACTCTGAGGCTTTGCTGAGTGTGACACACCTCAGTGAAACCAGTACACCATTAATCCAGTCACACTTCATTATCCAGCACTCTTTATTTTTCCTCATCCTAGTCATACACTTTTAGGAAATGTGTTTTATTAACACCAGAGCAGGAACAAACAACTGGACATGATGGTTTGCTTTTGGCCTAATGATACACGATGCTCATCAGTTTGATCTTCCTGCTAAACTACTACAACATTCAACCATTTGTAAAGCCTGTTTTCTTCAGCGACACAAAGATTACATCATGTGGGTCTGTGAGATAAAAACTCAAAACATCCCCAAGTCCCCAAAGATGAAGATCCTCAAAATACCCCAGTAAAAGTCCCTTTCCCCTCTGGGTTTAGTTCTGCCCCAAGTAATAAATAACATAAAGCGAGCTGGTCACATCTGCGCAGTAAACCCCAACAGACGAAATGTAACAATCATCCAGTGAGTTTTCATTGAACAGTAATGACTGCCCTGCTGTGCATTGTCCTGCTTAATGCATGGCTTAAAAAGTACTGACATAAAATATTGATTTGATTCACTTGATGTCAGTTAGATGCTACAGTTAGAGCTGTAGATCACATAACAGAGGTCTAAAAATCTAAATAAAGTTTAAATCAAGATCTTTCTGTCAAATTATTGGCTTCTTTACTATGTTGCTAAAAATAATCAAAGTTAAGCTAAGTATCCTGGTCGTGAATGTGAAATACTCCTTGACAGAGTGATATAGCTTTGTGTCAGGTCCTGAACACCTTCCTGTACAACACTCCTTATATGACCAAGTATGGATTTTGAAAAAGTAAACACTGAAGGTCGTGTGTGTAGACTTAAAGGCATATACCTGCAGAAATGAATGTAATATTCATCATTATGTTTCCATGAGAGATTAATAATCCAAAAGTACATATGTTGTGTTTTTATTATCTTAGAATGAGCCTTTTATTTATCTACAGAGGAAACAGGTGGTCTATGGTAGCTCAGAATATACCTCCTCTACTTTTACTACTTCACATTTTATTGTGGGTGTTATCCAGCATTAACGTAGCTAGCCGTCTCCTTCTATGTATGACTGTAAAGCAGATATACTCTGAAGTCATAAACCCAAACAAACACCAACTCTACCAAGTGACTATTTCACTTTTGCTGCTGCAAGTGAGGGGTTGGTTGCAATCTGCATATTTACCACTCAATACCATAAAGTGAACCTTGTGAAAAATATTTGAAACTTGTATCTGAATTTTAATTGACTAAACATGAGATCTGCGTCTGTGTGTGACTGTTATGTGGTCTAACCTGTAGACTATTCTCTCACGGTGCAGGTCCTCAAGGCCACAGCAGATCTCAGCAGCGTAGAAGATGGCCCTCTGCTCATCGAAGCCCGAGTTGCCCATGTTGTAGATGTGGAATTTTAAGTCACCGCCATTCATAATGGTTAACACCAGGCACAGAGCATCCTTGGTCTCATAGGCATAGGCTAAACTAACCTAGAGAGAGAAGCAGAATGGGGAAGTGATACCAAGGGAGTTGAGGGACCAGTCAAAAAGAGACGAGGGTATGAGGAGAGAAAAGGGAGGAAGAGCAGTGGTGAGAGACAGGGTGGCGACAAGAGCTCAGATGGAACGCTTGTAATGTATACACAGACAAAACAAAAGGATATATATCACGAACATGAAAAACCAGAAGCAGTTCGAGTACTTTTCTTTTTTTCTTGTCTGCTCCATCTAATGCCACCATTTATCTCTTTTTCTCCTCCATTCCCACTGCCCCCTCCCACAACCACTCATATTCTTCCTCTTCCCCTGTGGGTCAGTGACATGCAGGGTACAGCAAGGCTGTGCTGCTGTGAATAAGCAGGATGTTGCTGCCATCAGGAGGAATTCCATCTGCTTTCCACTATGTAGTCAGATCCAGACCACAAGAGGGGATGGGAAAATTGTTACGGGCCAAGAGAACAACACACACACACATACATACGTAAACACTCAGATCTACACTACCACCCAAAAGCAAACAATCTTACAAAAGTCCATCCAAACAGTTTTAAGGGTCATATTCACACATGTTGGGCAGTTGAAAGGTTCCCTCATTTCCAATATAATAACAAGTAAACCCAAAGGAACGTGCTTACTAGATACTGGGTCACTAACAAATAAGGTGAATCATACTATCGTAATATCCGCTTTGCCCCCTTTGGAGAGTAATCTTCTCAGGTAATGGACAGGACATTATAAACTGGCATAAAACTTAGTTTGATAAACCCATTAAATTAATCCTCAATCATGTGCATGTCCCGCTATTCTTTTTTGGAGAACATTATTGAACTATAGCTATCAAAAAATGTATGAGCAAGAAGCATCAACAACAAAGTGAGGTGGCTTCTGCTTCAATCTCACCTGCCAGGGAAGTGAGATCAGGGTCACCCAGCCCTGCGCCTCATCAATACATACTGACACCCACACACAGGGTATGCAGTGAAATATGGATGTTATCAGTGGAAACATAAGCTCACAGTATGTACTTACTAACAGTATGCATGGACAAAAAAAGGGAAGAAGAATAGTGTGAGTGAAAGATGAGGGGTTTGAGAGAGCACTTGACTCTTCTCCTTGCTACTGCTGTTTGGTCAGTGTTGCTAGGCAACAGAGCTGTTCTCGTAGGTAGAGAGGCACATGAAAAGTCATCAGTTCTGCCTGCAGCACAGAATGAACACACACACACAAAATCATGTGCCAATCCCAGGTGACAAGAGCTGCAAGTCTGAGGTTCTGAAACAAGCCCACTCCAGCAGCCTCTGCAAGTGTGTGTGTGTGTGTGTGTGTGTGTGTGTGTGTGTGCACGCACAAGTGTGAACCCATGCATGCCCATACACATGTTTGCCATGACTCACTCAAACAAGGATGCGCAACACAGCTCATGCTGCATAAAAAAAAAAAAACTAATCCAACAAGTAGTACAACTCAAACATAAGCATTAGCTTTAAGTGGCGAACATGGGAGCATCTGAGCCTCCGCTCCCTTCCTGTTCAGGTTACTGTAATACAGATCAATATGATAGCTCTGTACAGTTAAACAGTCACACAGCCTTCTGTGTACACACAACAGTATACAAAGTACACAGTGCAAACAGAACAGAAATTAACAAGCTTATACTTCCAGCTTCCTCACTTTCTGTGTTCCAAGAACAGTCAAACAGTGCTTGGTGTAATTTTCTTGCCTTTGGAACAATATTTTTTTTTAAAGGAAACATAACATTTAGCCAAAACAAAGTTCCCTTTTCCTGTACACCTGAGACAATTTGGAAGCACACTTGACAAGTTTTCCGGCTACATCTGTGTTCAGATGTCAATATGCACAGTGCAGCAACAAGATTCAAATTCAAGCATTTCCATTTTTAAATTATTATCGTGTTGAGAGTAAAAAAACCTGCCTCACAGGGGCAGGTGAGGCAGTTCACATTTGTAAACAGTTGCTCCTATGTACAATATGTATTTCAAATTCAGACATCACACTGTGTAAATTACATTACACATTTCTACTGATTGTTCCCACATGTGTTTCTGAAGTATTAAAGGCCGGCAGAGTATTACTAAAATCTCCCATTTAGGATTTGAACTGTTCCCATGATGTATCAGGTTGCATGTTAATGGACTGTCACATCTAAATTTGTGCCCTTCAGTATTTTGGTGCAGCATGGAAGAAATGAAAAGCTAGGTGACTCCCCAAAAAGCATTCAAGCTTAGCATTAAAGAGCCAGCCAAAAACCACAGTTTACTGATGATTAGGACTATAGCTCAATTTATAGAAATCCTGCAAAGGAAAATCAGCCAAGGGTAGTGCCACCAATAAGAGCTTGGGCCATGGTAGTACAGTGGGAGGATAATCTTTTTTTTTTTTTTTTCGTTCCTTTTAGGGCTGGCACACAGTGTTTAATGCCAGGACACTTTGCTACATGCTGTTGGTCTACAGGGAAACTAAAGTTACAACAAATGGTATTGTGGATTTTCATCTAGTTGAATCCCAAAAACTTTTTTTTAATACTATAGTACACTTGTATAGTTTGGTCTGGAATAACACTTTTAAAATCATTTTCTAAATGATAAAACCTTAACTTCTGTTGTAATGATATGGACATTTTATGTATTGTTTTAAATATTATCATTTCCTCAGAATTGTATCTGAAATATGCAAGTTCTTTACATTCAGTGTTCAGTGGTTTGAAAATTTTTCTTATATTATTGACCTTATTTTTCCAGTTTGAGCCATTAAGAAAATTAAACATAGAAATGTATGCATCTAAAATACTGTAAAAGAAAAATAGTATGCATGAGCACCTGTATAACACTCAGAAACCCACAAACTGCATCAGAAATATATTCATCTCATGATTAAATGGTAGTAAAACAGGTTCCACATTTTAGAGAATATTCATTAATCAACAGGAAAGTCCAAACAAAATCAAAACTGGCATGTTTGCACAGGCTAAACAATAGCTTTAGGACTAAAAACCTTTGAACATACTGTCTCGCACAGCCGGTCAATAATATGTTATGACTTATTGTTTCCACATTTGTAGATTTCATATTATCAGGAGCCTTTTCACTATGACTCATGAGCTCTTCCACCTGGTGTGGACGTCACTAAACAAATACTCAAGTTGCAGCAGTGTCTTTAACAGCTGATTGACTGCTTCTGCAAACACGCCGTTCAGTTTCATTTGCAGGATCCTGGAGCCATGACAATGCACACTCAGACAAACACACAAAACAATTCTGTAGAAAAATTGAATAAGAAAAAAAGTAGTACTTACTACAAAACTACTGTTAACTTTTTCTAAAATGCGTTTTTCGTTTAGTGCCATTGCTTCACCTTTTCTTTTCTTCACTCGTTTCTTTTCCAGCTTTTTACAGGCGTACATCTTACCGGTGGCACGTACTTGGCAGGCACAAACCTGGAAAAGAAGCAGCAGGGAAATACGATCACACACACTCACATGACGAAACACACTATAAAAGCAAAACTAATAGTTAATATGTCACACCGCAGATCTCTCCAGAGACATAAAAAAAGACTGGCTGTTAACTATCTGTTAAAGGTCAATTGTATGAACTACAATCATTAACACTAACATCTCATTTCCAAACATAACGTTGGTTCAGTGCTCACCATAAAATCCTTAATGTCGTGGTGACTAAAGTGACACTCACCTCGCCAAATCCACCTTTTCCTAGTACTCTATAATGTCTGAAGGTATTTTTGGTTACTGGTTGCCTGCAAAGGTAAAAAGAGAGACAGAGGGGAAAAAAATGAGACAAAAAGATTATATAAAAATAACTGATTAGGTTGTCATTTTCTCAGACCATGTGATGTTGCAGACAGACTAATGCTCTAATATATTATTAATCCACCCTGATGACTGCTGTTTCCACCCTGCTTCAGTTACCAGCCATTATGCAAAGCATCATCAATTATTAAAGACCAACTGAATTACTGATTGGCAGTACCACCTTTGTGTTCCCGTGCAAATTTCTCTCCTAACACTGGTCTGGATATAAAGGATACCATTTATTTCCTGCGTGGTTTATGCAACGTCTTTTATTAAAGGAGAGATATTTTGCTTTTTTAAATGGAATTATGTATTTTAAAACATTTCCCTGTGGTCTACATAAACTGTAAATGCTCTGCTTGGGTCTGAATTCTTCATTAATTCAACTCCACAGGTCCATCTTCAACCCTATTTCTGAGTAATGACAGCAGAAAGATTGTTTTGAGCGCTGGCCCTTTAAATGCACATGAACCACTTCATGCCCCACCCCCTCCAGGGTGTTGGCTGCGCTGCTCTGTCCCATTCAACCAACAACTCAACATTTTAGGTAATCGGCTCCAAGTTTGAACATATTTTCAGCATGGACTACAACTGCTGCTGCTGACAAACAATTATGTCGTATTCAGAGAAATGTTTGTCAGAAGTCTTAACCTTATATGTGCAAATGTCATGATTTAATTAGTAATAAAACATAACAAATTAAGAAGGAATTGAAACAGGTTGTAGAAATTCACTCAATTTTTGCCGGAATGAATATAAAGATAGTTTTGCAGCACCTGGAGGGTTCAAATTCAATCTTTATGAACTATTAGGGTCCAAATACACAAATAAATGAACCAAAGACTAACAAAAGTGGGTTTAGCAAAATATGACCCCTTTAACAATCATTGCTCAAATGAGTGAATTCCTCTAAAAAGGCAAGGACAAAAACTTGCTTGAGACATGTAATTGAGGAGAAGCCCTGCTGTTGGACTGAGGATACCCTCACATAAACATCAATGATACATCATACGTTGCAGAAGGTCACTGCTGCTGTTTTTCTATGTGAGCTAAATGAACGTTTGCATGTTTGCGGTGTTGAGCGTGTAATCTGTGCCTACCTCTCCAACCATTTCCACTGCAGGAAGCGAGAGAAGTACATGGACTCCTGGTAGGAGGAAAATGGAGCTCCACTCAGATAATCACGAACTATTCTGGAGGGAGGGAGAGAGAAGTAGACGCGGTGACCATCTTAATAACAAGGACGGAGCAGTGTAAATGTTAACAGGAAAGAAAAACCTAAAAAATAATAATTAAGTCATATATGATTTGGAAGATCACTCCTTTACCTTAAAACTTAGGGAAAAACAATAAACAAATATCTTCTTCATCCGACTAATCCCTGAATGACATACTGTATATGCGTCTTTATAAATACACGGGTGTGTGGTTCATAGCCAGTGGAAAGGTGGAAAAAACATGGTGTCGATACACCACCATGACAAATCGTAAACCCCTTTGAACATTCCACTCAACCACAAGACAGGGGAGTTTGGGAAACATTTTTTTGGACAAAGTTACTTTAGCGGAACATCTAACCTCACCTTACCTGACACATGAACATGGGTGTTACCATCAACATTATGTCATCTAAGACATAATCTCCCCCAAAATTCTGCCCTGAAATAAAGGATTACAGACTCATTGTGACTTTAAAATACGAAGGTTCTCTGAGGAAATGAGGGGTTGTGAAAGGTCACAGCCTGCTCATCTCCTGACTGGCCGTCTCCGATTCCACTGGGAGATGTTAAAACATGACTCCCTGACATGACCCTGATGTCCTCACTAGCGGTGACCTCTCTTAACTGCTTTGACCACAGATGCTGGTTGACATAAAACATCATGTCTTCTTTCTCGCTGTAAAACCAAACAGGAATGAACTAAACTAGATCGAGGCACGATTACAGCAACTTCCAAGGTTTCAGTCACTGAGTACAAATGTTTTTATACAGAGCTTTCCCTATTATAAAAGTGTATTATTAAGTGTAGGTGCAGCCACTGGGAGCATCACCTAAGCCAAATTCATGTCAAATCAATGTGGAGAGCGTCAAAACCAACCAAAATGACTTCTGTCAGAATTAATAATTGCTGTAGGTCTCCAGTTCAGCGGGGTTATTGTTGTTCTTCCTTCCTCTCTCTATGTGTTATCACTTTGAAAGCTGTAACTACAAGCTGAAAATGGTGAGCTCTGACAAGGCCACACATATTTTTACATGCCATTTTCTTTTGTAGGGATTTAATCATTTTAAAACCACAAGGGACTTTGTCATGTGCACAACTTCAACCAAAAAATAAACTTCAATCCAAACACTGTTTTGCTAATGCACTTATACAGCATCTTAGAAGAACTAGACAAACAACCGAAGAAGTTTTTCCCCTATTCTAGAACACACATGAGGGGTGCCAGAGGTATCTACAGTAGGGATGTCCAACTCCAGTCCTCAAGGGCTGGTATCCTGCATGTTTTTAAATATTACCCTCTTCCAGCACACCAGACGGTCGTTACCAAACTTCTGCAGAACTTGATGATAGGCTTATCATTTGAATCAGGTGTGTTGGAAGAGGGACACATCTAAAACATGCAGGATACCGGCCCTCAAGGACCAGGATTGGACACCCCTAATCTACAGCAATAGTACAGAGCTTTTAAGGTGTGGATATAGGCCTAAAATGTTGCCAAGTTATATATATTTTGATTGAAAATGTAGAATTTTCTTGCAGAAGGTTCTGCAGTTTCCACATACACTCACTTAAGTCCTTCACAAAATTAGAAAAAAGGCTGAAAACAAATTACATTTTAAAACAGCTGAAAACTGAGGGCACACTATCAAGGTGTCTTTAAGATCTACTATTGTGTCTACAGGTGTTGTCAACAAATAAAATGATAGTAAGAAGAAGAGCTGAATGCCACAGAAACAATGGTAGTTCTTTTTAAGTAACTTAAGGTCGGTATAAATCTTTCAACTCTCCATCTAGATGGTTCCATAGGCTTACATTGATAAAACCCAAAATATCCATTAGAGAATAACCAGCCATTTACAAATACTACACCACTGCAGAGGATACCACTTCTTAAATATATATAGTATGCATTAAATAATGTTTAATGCACACAATTGTTGTTCATATGGTGTTTCAAATTAAAAACTTCCAAACAGGGTGGCATTTGTGATCCATTTTAGTGAGTATAAAAATTAGGGACCAAAAACGTGTGGAGAGAGAAAAGAGAGAGGTTTGTGCTAAAATATATTGAATGCATTTAAGAATGTTGTGTTTTGTCCAACCTTAGTAGGATACATTCACATTCATGATCAACAAACCAATGCTACCTACGTCATCAATACTGGAAGTAAACAGATACGCCGCCATATTGGAAGGCAAGAGTGGAGGCATCAGAGTGGCAGACTGTGTGTTTAGGAGCTACTTTATCAGTGGTAAGATATTTTGAACGAGTTATTGTTTTATTAGTTTATTGTTTATATGTGGTACACTATTTTCAAACTCTGAACTCTGGTGAAAGGCAACGCTATGGTGAGAAACTGGTTGTGGTTCATGGTTCACGGCACGGCCTGGACACAGAGGGCCGTCCTGTCAAGCCAGAACACCAGAACACCAGAGCTGCACACCACCCCATTTTAGCCACGGCCACGGCGCACAGTTTGGGCTCCACACCTGAACTGTGACCCAAGAACTGCAATATGTACCAAAGCGTGGATAACCTGTACCATTGCATCCCTGCTGTTCATCACTTTTAATGGTAATACACAATATCCAGCCGACAGGTGACCGTAGGTCAACTACCATACTCAGTACTCTGTCTCTGGGCACTGAGTTCCTTATATTTTTCTCCCTGGTTGGTTCAAACAGAGGGGGTCCTGTAGAAAGACTTCCCAAAATGTCCCGCTGTGTTTGAGCAGCCTATTACTGTACAAAATTTAACCATGACTACAATTATTAAGTACAATTATCTGTCTAACAAGCCTGGATCTGCTCTTTCTAGCTTGTGGGTTGCCTTCCAATATGGCCATGTAAACATTAATCACATGACGTCATGTGGCATCGGTCTATCGTGAATCATGGCTAACTCCCAGAGTAAATATCAGCACACTCTTGGTTAACATGACATAAGACAAGAAAAAATCTATATCTTACCAGTGGTGTTATGAAAGACAAACAATAATAGCCATCCTTCTCTCACAGCCAATTTAATTAAGCTGAAGGCAGCAGGGTTAAAGAAGTCCATTTGTATCTTATGCAGAACTAAAGCAAAGGCAGGAGAGCAGTACGAACAGCACAAACCCCAAAGCCACAAAGGTTTGGTCAATGTAACACAGTGGAAAACATGCCTCTGTCCAGACTCTATACATTTTAACATATGATGGATTTCATAAAATAGCTTTGTTTGTATTTTAACAGGCATTTTGGAAAGGAAAAATGTTCTGCACACATTTAAGTATGTTCAACACTCCTAAAGACATAAAAAAAACAAATCTGATTTGTTTTTCTATTTTCAAAAGGTTTGGACATCTGTTAGGGCGGTAGTGTGTGTACACAACACAAGCAGCACCTTTATTAGCCACCAAATAAACATGTTATAAAATCATTCCTTTAGAACATATTTAAGTACAGATTATTTTGGAGCTCAGCTGTTCTAGTCCTGAAGCGCTCAGTGGAAATGACACCATATGTCTTTCTCTGCCACTAACCAGTGAGATCACAGTCTCCTCTGCCAGGCCTCAACACATGACTGAAACCCAAAGTTACAGCGGATATCCCTCCACTACCACCCAAATGTAGAGGAGATGCTCATATTTGGCAAAGACATTTTTCCTTGACTGTTTTTTTAAAATGACTTCATCACTAGAGAGGACAAGGAAAGCTGCCTGTGGTTACTGAGCGCGCTGGGGTGGCTGTTCTTGGCAAAAAGGCTCATGAGTAGAGTTTCCAGAAGGAGGGCAGCCTTCTGCTGTGTAAAAGAAAACTGAATTATGTCGTCATGGGACACAGTTTCTGTTTGCAAGATAATTGTCCGGCTATCCTGACGGGTTCTTGATTTATTCTGGGGAAAAAGTGTCGGAGATTTTAACACTGCATCCTCACATTAGTAAAAGAAACTCCCACCTGAGTTCTTAAGGGTCGCTCTAAAATTAGATTTATAAAAGTGTTCGTCTGTCCTGTGGCCTTTTCTGCATACTGTACCTGCAGCCATTTTTATTTCATATGTCTAGAGCTGTCCAGAAAAGAAAATTACAATTTAAAAATTAAAATGAAAAATAGTTTGAATACAAATATCTGACTATTTAAATCATCTCTGTCTGTTCATTCACACTGCTGTATGGAATAACCCAGACAAAAGTTTATTTAAACACATACAGTACAGTTCATGAAAAAGTCTATAATGACACTGAACACAATCAAATGTATACTGGGCAAATGTGACAAATTACTTTAATAAACAAAACATGACTGAATAATGACTCAAATGTGAAAAAGTACAACAAGATAACGTTGGTCAAATGATGGAAAATAGTGTGGCTATTGTGAAACTAGGAATAGGATGTTTGACACTGAATAAGAACTTGGCTCCAATAGCATGATGGCTAATTTAAGGCTTTTCATCTAAAAGTATTGACTTTGCAGGAAAATAATACCTAAAAATGTTTAAAAATATGTAATAAATAAATAAATAAATAAATCACACAATCACCTGGATTTTTAAGTGTTGTTTTGATGTTCAATTCCAGGTTTATAGACTCATGCACATAGACTTTTACTACTTTGATTGTGATGCTCAGTTCAACAATGTGGCTTGAATTATCAAAAACAGCTAAATTTCCATGGTATAATTTTTTTTTCAGCAGAGAAATGTTGGCTAATGGTAGAAACTGCTTCTCACTGTTATTGAAGCGGCTGGCAAAAGTCCACCTCTGATGGGAAAAGGACAAATGTGGGTGTAGATGTTTTTTTTCTAATTGACTGAATTGGGTTCAGCTTTGAGATTCTTTTAAGAAACGTTGTTATACTTTTAGTACCTTTCAAAAAAAATGGTGACATTTTATGTGTATGTTCTTTTTAGTTTTAAGTTTGTTTTTAGTAGACTTTCATTGTGTTTATGTATGTTAGTGTGGATGCATAGCTGTGATTTCCATTTTGTGTAACTTCTTCTGCTGTCTTGGCCAGGACACTCTTGAAAAAGAGATTTTTAATCTCAATGAGCTTTTTTTGTCCTGTTTAAATAAACATTATAATAATAAAAAATAATAATGAAAATTGTACATTTCTATTAGTCCCATTTAGTTGTTTTGGTACAGGTGAGTAGAGACAATTAACTCAAATAATTGTAACAAGGCGATTATGTAATAACTGTGACAGGCCTAGGTGCATCATAGACGTTAACACATTCTTTCAGTTCATTTTTTTTTCTCTCCAGATACTAAGGCCTTCCAGTAAGGCAGGAGCCATGCAGTGCCTGGGACACCACTGGGAGCGGAAATAAACAGCCACATACAATATAGCTTTTGTTAGACAATGGGATGAGGAAAAAGAAAAGAAAAGAAAAGAAAAGAAGCAGAGCAAGCACACAGAGCATAATGCTACACATGTACTCAATAGTCATTCTTTACACTATGACATAACTGCATGTTCCACTGCAGCAGAAGAAAATCCATGAGTGAGCTAATGCATTTCTGCTAGTGGGTGTGTGACTGCCAAAAGTCACATTTCCACGTGCTGTACCATGCTTTCCTACAATCTCTCCCCCTGAAATAGGGGGAATTATGCTTGGGTCACAATTACATACTGGAATAAAAAGAATTTAAGAAAATCAAACTTCCACACTGGAATATAAATAATGATGATAGTGGAAGGAGTGAGATGACCAAACCTGAACATGCAGTATTCAAAAACATCTGAGCAAACACGTGCCTGTGCTGTTTCTGTTCGTACACTCTGCTGTTTTCCTCTATCCCTCCTTAACACTTTGTTTCCATTTCCCCTCATTTTTCCCAGTTTTCCTTTTTTGCTCTCCTTTCATTGCCCTCTGCTTTCTACAGACCTTCTGTAAGACATGTCAGTGTTCTTCTCACATCACGGAGCATAACAGTTATAAGGCCACCGTACTTCACCACAACAGTTTTCTGCCTTTTGACTTCTTGTTGTGATGTAACAGTGACATATCCAGATTAGGGGTGTGTATTGGCAAGAATCTGGCAATATGATACAAATCACAATACTAGGATCCTGATACAATATATCACAATATATCATGATACTGTTAAAAAAGCAATTTTTTGTTTGTTTCTTTTTTTTAAATGACTATTTCCTTGAAGAATTTAATTACACCACAAATATGCACAAATACTAAACACATTTTTATTTGATCACAACAGGATCTGATGCTATGTCACAAAATGTTCCTGTGTTAAAACTTAAATTATGTTTTATAGACATTACAGTTTAGGATCCTGTTCAAATGTTCATATATTCTATTCGTTAATATCTAACATTATAACATTATTTTTGTGCTGCAATCCCAACAAAGGAACTAACATTATTTAATAAAAGAGTGCTAAATAATACTAAATAAAATATAAACAAAAAAGAAAAACAAAAATGAACCTCCACAATATCTGCACTTGAATAAATACCTAAAAATATCGATACAGTACTTTTTAATATCGATACAGTATCATGAAATTAAATATCACGATATATTGCAGAACCGATATTGTCTTGCATCCCTAATCCAAAACTGAACAAAAACAACCTAGATGCCAAGATAGTGTATATTTGTGTTATGTTTATCTGAACCTTACCCACTGATGATTAAATCTTCCGTAAAACAAAAGCCACCAACTTGTCACTTTCCTCCATCTCTGTCTTCTCAATCAATAAAAAGTATGTACTAATAAAAAGATCTTATTTTGATCCAAGCCTGAGAAACAAATACATCTGTTTTAGAAGGTCTCTACAGCTGTGTATCACTCCATAACCATGTCTTTTCAACCACATGAGTTATCCATTTCATAATTCCAGCAGCTCTTGAACAACTCTCCATGTACTTGGCCAAAAACAAGAGAGCAGTCTGAGAACATAACTGAGTGTTTTCCCAACCATCATTCCCGCTCCTTGAGAATTCCTTCTAGCAGATTCCGGTATTCTCCAGGGACAGCTCTGATGAATCAGAGGCTGGACGCAGCATTTCCAGCCCAAAAGTCTGGCAGTATTCACTTGCAGCCACACATGCAGTCAGAGCTGAGGAAATGCAGGCTGGTTTCGCTGAACCTAACTGAACTGATTAGGGGGGGGGGCTGTGTTTGTTTTTTTACAATATTTTGTCTCGACATAATGTGTTTATTCATTTATTTTTGTATATTTTGGGCTATTTTTATTCTGACATCGACAACGGATGGAGTAAACTAACACTTTAAGTAGTAGTTGCACTTCTCCCACCCCTTTTCAGACATAAAAATGAAACTATTGTGCTGTTTTTCTTTCTAATTTTGTCTTGATTGTTGATTTTTGTATTATTATTTCTGTTTTACTTGTTCGCATATATGTTAAATCTCATTGCAAGTTCAGAATAAATCACTGAATCTTAATTTACTTTTTTGCAAGGACTTGAACTTGGGACATTGAGATTCATGGTCACCATTTTAACACAGGTGGTTTGCTCTTTATCCAAATTAAAATTCCAGATTTTTTCAAAACTGCTATTTTTTCCCCCCAAGACTTTATGTACTTTTATGCTTGCGTGCCCACTTTTTTGGTTGAGATTGTACCTGTTATGTATAGTAGAGAAGTTCCTTTTAATAAATGTATGAATGAATGAATGAATGAATGAATGAAGGCATTGTTTGCAGTAAATTATGTTTTTTGACAAACATTTTCAAAACCTATGAAAATCACAAAAATGCATGGACAGCACAAAGTTTTACTAGAATCATTCCAGTCCCAACAGGTTAGTGAAATCATATCCAGTTTTTTAATGCTTTCCTCATGTATTTCTTATCTAACAAGATTATGTGCCTTTGATCATACTCTAAAATTCTACTATGAGAGAAACATTTTTCCATACTTTATTAAGACTTTCACACAAAATTCCAGACTTGGCTCCAATATGCAACAGCGTATTAAATTTCCATGCTTTTTTAAGACTTTCAAGACCTGCGTAAGCACCCTGTAACACCATAAACCAGAGGTCACAATGTGATGTACTTATTTATTGTATGATAGTTGGTGCCAAGTTGCATGTGTTTGTCTCTTAGGTCTCGTCTTTCTGATACAATATGATACATCCTTCACAATACTGAAGGACAAAATCAAATCTACTGTGTTCCAATTGTATTCATTACCAAAGTTATTCGTTAAACAATGATGAAAGACAGAATCTACTCATACTGTAATTCACTGATTCCCAACCAGGACGTATCTGTAGAGGTTTTTTGAGAAACATGAAATATAAATCCACTTGCACTCATTAAGAATGTATTACAGACCAATTCCATTCTCATGTTTCATAGATGTACGATAACTACTACACAGACTGACGGCATGAGTTGTTTAAAACCATTTAAGTTCCAGATGTTGCTGATCAGAGTACATTAAAGTCAGGTAGCTAAGAAGCAGAACATTTGAAATAGGTAATTAAATAAAGAGATCAGATTGGCTGATTAAGTAGGCCCAACAAGTTGACCCTGATAATGAACATGGAAAACACTGGAAAACACCGACTCTGGTTGAAAATAATACCTCACCTCCAACTTGGCTGTTATGGTTAGACTGATGTTCAGTTTGTCTAATTTATTGATCAATCATCTTGAGTTTGGTGTTCAATGATTCCGATTCATTTATGTGGGTATTACTTCAATTTGATTAATCTACAGTCGCAGAAAAAATTATTAGAGCACCCCTTGTTTTCTTCAATTTCTTGTTCATTTTAATGCCTGGTACAACTAAAGGTACATTTGTTTAGACAAATATAATGATAACAACAAAAATAGCTCATAAGAATTTAATTTCAGAGCTGATATCTATCCATTTTTCATGTTTTCTTGATAATAACCAAAGTCACTTCAGTTCTAACATCAACAGCTTTGGCAGTGTACTGACAACAACAGCGCTTTTAGGCATTCCTTGTTTTCTTTTCTGTCCGTTTTAGTCACATGATACACACAGGAGTTAGTACTTGATTGCATAACCATTGTTTTTGAGGAGTTTTGATTGTCTAATAATTTTTTCCGCGACTGTAGATTCTAATGAAGTAAATGACGTAGGGGTGGTAAAGATGTCGGCCAATCAAAGAACTACTAGCTTTTCCATGCTCCAAACTACTCTTCTTATAATAGCCTCTAAAAATCCACTATCAGTCAACTTCTAGAACAAATGAGAGGTTGGCTGATAAAAACTGAAATGACTGACGTTTTTTAAAAAATGTCTAAATGTACGCAATGAAGCATTTAGCATTACATAGGTAACTGTCAGTGTCTCATGATACACAGTAGATATTACAGTTATTTGTCTGGAGTCCTGAGCAGCTGAAAGTACTAGTGACAGAGTTAAATTATTAGGCTAATACAAAGTTAAGTTGAGGTGTGTGCATGTGTGTATTCATGGGTGCCTGTGCAATGAGAAGCACATTCGGGGTAATAATCCTTGGTCTGTTTGCTTCCCCTGGCTCTTGAAGCAGGAAGCAGAAACACCTGCAAGAGTGTGTGTGTTAGTAAATCTGTGTGTCTACCAGAGAGAGAGAGAGAGAGAGAGAGAGTGCGAGTGCATGTTTGGGGAACACTGAGGTGGCTGTTGTTTTCATGCCAGCCATCCGGATGCTCTCTCTGCCCACTGCTCTTTTTCATTCGCCTCCACTGTGCATGTGTTTGCAAGTCTCTGTATATGTGTGTGTAATACTACGCTCCAGGTGCCAGCTGCCTCATCATCACTAGTGACAGGGTGCACTAGTACACAGTCTACAAACACACTCTCTCTCTGAAGGAACAGGACTCTGTTAGTGCCTATGCAGTTTTGACAGCCAGACTCAATCATAAAGACAAACAAACATTACGCTACCAACTAACAAACATTTCATTAACAGTCTCAGTGTAGGAGTGCTGATCGTAACTATGAAATGCTGCTCAGAAGTGCAGAAGGTGTAGGTGTTGTGATGAAGGTGTGGAGGTTTGGTAGACCTACTTGGTGCAGTCATTGAAGAGCTCCTTACAAGGACTCTGCTCCAACCTCTCCCAGCACCCAGCGACCACATCCTGCGGTATGTCAGGCAAATGGGCTGCCGACTTGAGGGTTAGAGTGAAATATACAGACAAGCAGAGGGACACAGAAATAGTGGCATGTTAGTCTAATGCAGACAGTGTTACAGAGGTGAGACAACAGATCAAACTAGACCGTTTACTCCAGTGGTTCCCAACCTGTTTTGGCTCGTGACCCCATTTTAATATCACAAATTTCTAGCAATCCAAGACATTCAAAACAGAATTTTTTTTTTTTTTTTTTTTTTTTGCTAAAATTCATTTGTTTTTGATCGTGTAATAGTTTGCTATACTATGTTGCAAATAAATGTTAATTTTAGGTTACATTTAGGCTATATAATGTATATTATTATGGACGGAGGCAGAAAAGCCAGGTGTAGATTACTGCACAAAGTGAGGATTTTATTTTCCTTGGTCAGGATATGTACAGTCAGTCCAGTTTATATTCACAAGGCTGACAATTAATACTGAACAAACAATAACTCAAACTATGAATTATGAAAGAGCTGCAGCATCTGAAACCGACCACAATGAACATTTGACAGATAAACAGTATCACAGTGTTTCAGTTTCAGCTTCAGAGTTTATCATGTCTTTTATGTATTGTAATTGTCTCTCTCAACTCACCATATATGTTTTATTAGGAAGTTTTTTTTAATTTATTTTTATCAATTACTAGAAATTTCAGGTGACCCCATTTGAATTCCAGGAGACCCCACGTGGGGTCCTGACCCCAAGGTTGAAAAACACTGGTTTACTCTGTTTCTGTTGTGATAGGATAGGGCATGATGTGAAAGTTGGGGTCACGCCTAGAAAGACCAATTTGCTACAGCTGAAATAAACTCTTGCACATTAAGGCTGGCAGGAACGCTGAAAACTTGATATGGTTTTATTAAGAACACTGCTTAGGGAAAACATCCTGTGAGTTTGATATTGAACACAACTGCCTACTTCCTTCACTGTGACGACAATAACACCTATCAAAAAACACGAAAACAAAAATAGAGGTTAGGGCTGCACGATTTTGGCAAAAAAAAAAAATCCCGATTTTTTCCTCTAAAAACTCGATTTTCGATTTCGATTTTTGGGTAAAACTACAAAAGACAACAGAAGTCAGCATGTCATTTTCGTGAGCAGCCCACTATGCAAGGCACTGCTCCCTACCTCAAATCTGTGATGGTATCATGTGATGAACCCACAGTTTTTTTTGTTTTGTTTTTTTCTCTTCATTAAATCTTTAAAATGAAGTAGAGTGTACAAATAATGTATACAACAAGAAAACAACATAAGTTTGTCAGGGGGAATACACTACAATAAAATGTCCAAATCAGAGCAAATACTTATGTTTTTACAGCCTTTTTGTTTCCAGATTTATCTAACAGCTTTAAATAAAGTTCAACATCTTACAAAAAATAAATACTATTTGGTTTTGTGTTACAGAACTTACATTTGTGAATGAAAAATTTAGCAAGTAAGAGGACTAAATTATTTATTTAAAAAAAAAAAAAAAAAAGGTTTTTTTTCCCCCTTTTTGGGGTATCTGGGCCCACAGAAGTGATACCAATGCAAGTCAGTGACAGGCATCAGTCGTGCGTGCGTGGACCACACAATATGAGTGATCCACATGCGGTTCTATTTAAACTGGGGGATCCGTGCATGGAACAGACCGACCCAGGACACACTGGAGGGATTCTATGTGTGGAGCTGGTGGATGTGTGTGGGCACAGGGCTGTCTGAGCTCCACTTCTGAGGCTGATGACCAGAGACCCGGACCCGGTTCGGAAGAAGACAGTACGGTACGGATCCGGGACAACGTAAGATGAGTGATCCGCATGCAGTTCTATTTCAGTTGCGGGATCCGTACGTGAAGCCACGGCTTACAGTGCTATAAGTACTGTGGGCTCATGAACACATTTAAAGTCCGGTCATTACACAGACTTCTGTGACAGACCGCTGTCACTGATAGGAGGAGGAGCCTACGGTAGCCTGCGGGTGCGCGGAGGCGCGCGGCCCGGAGGCACGAGACAGATGAAATCGATTTTACGATTTCCCTTTTTTAAAAATCGTCCTAATTAAAAAATCCGATTTCGATTTAAAATCGATTAATCGTGCAGCCCTAATAGAGGTGTGAACACATTATGTGCTGCGCACACTGCTGTTTCTATCATCTTTTGGCTCTATAATGTAAATACTGTCAAATGAGTTCATTTTAATTTGGTATAGGCCTATTTGTTCATTGTTCTGGCTTGAAGTCAAAGGACAGGAGTGAGTATTTAAAACATTATCATGTTAAGTTATTTGATGATGAGAATGGGGGTGGGATTAGATAAGTTTTTCTTCTTCCCACTCCTTGAGTGTAGATGAATGATTTTGGAATTCTGAATTTGAATGTATTCTGTAAATGCTCGAAATAAACAAACGAATGAATATAAGTCACCAGATGTGTGAGAATCACATATGATGTGGAACAAGATAATATGTATTTATTAATCCATTAATAACTGCTGGGCTACTGAATATCTAATATAAAGCAAGAGCTAAACAAATTCCCAACAGAAACAATGTTTGAAACAATGTTTCAACAATAAAAATGTTGCTCATCAGAGACAATATTAATTGCCTCCTGTCCTCCACAAATTCTAGCTCATCATTAAATCCATCAGGCCCAGGAATCACAGACTGTTGATCCATTTGACTCTATGGATAACTTTATATTTAATTCTGACAGGTCCTTGTCCAAACCCTGTACTTGTCTCTTAGACCCAGTTCCAACAAAGCTGATTAAAGATGCTTTACCTTTACTTAGCAGCCACCTCACTGACATGATCAACCTTTCATTATCAACAGGGTATGTACCACTGTCCTTTAAAGTAGCTGTAATCAAACCTTTTCTTAAAAAGCCATGTCTTGACCCTGGTGTTTTAGCGAACTATAGACCCATATCAAACCTTCCATTCATATCGTCGTTCTCCATGAGAAAACAGTTGCCAAACAGTTATATGACTTCCTTCAGGACAATATTTTGAGAATTTCCAGTCAGGTTTTAGGGAACATCACTGTTACACATGTACTTGAAAGAAATGTCTGGTTTCCTGTCAAGTATCCTTTCTTATGGATTATTAATTAAATCACACACAGAGCGATCCTTTTTCTGTTATTGTTCCATCCATTTATCTTGAAATTCTCTTGACATTGGAAGATGCACATGGAAAAGTATGCATTCAAATATAATTGGAGATCCTTTGCGAAATATATACAGAGTGGAAAGCACACATACTTGAGTTAAAATGTATGGCAATAAAAGAAAAAAGGAAAGCAAATTATTTGTACTTGAAAGAAATGGCTAGCTTCCAGTCAAGAATCCTGTCTTATGGGTTATTAATTATACTGGTTATATAAGGCCTGACTCGGTCATACTTTGTGTGGATCTTACCCCATTATTAAAGTATGTGTCTAAAACATTCAGTCCACAGTCCCTCCTCTTCTCATCAGGAGCTAGCTGGTACATGGCCTGTCAGAAGAAAACAGCATGTGAGCAATGTGAGCAACCACACAAATACAGGAAGCCATCTTTAATATCGCTCCAAATAAGGCCAAAGTGCAGGGCACCAGAGGAGGAAGGTTAAGTTAGGGATGGGAAGCGAGATGGAAGGGAGATAGAGGGGAGGTGGGTGCAAAGAATATTTTAAAGAGTATTTTTAAACTGAAATGATTATGGGGGAAAAAAAACTGTGACAAATAGCATTCATAGTCAAGAAAGCTGAATATCAGTGGTGTCGGTCTTCACACCCCATCTGTTATGTCATCTACCAACATGAATCCTCACTTTTCACGCAATCACAATTTCACAGATTGGTTTTTAAGTCAAATATGGCTGTGGGCAGGAGATTGTCAATGGTTTGGCTTTGAGACATGTGTTTTGTGTGAAAACAAGTCCAGCAGTGAGGAATGAAACCAAGCCCCACAAAGCCCATCTTAAGCACTAAAAGTTGCTTGTCAGTCAGTCTGAGTGGGTGTCTCCCTTCTACCTACGCCTGGCTTGTATGCTTACCTCCAGAAAAGACTAATGTACGGTCTCATTAAATAAGCATGATCCCCCTTACCCCCCCATTTTCCTTTCTCGCATACCTCCTGGGGCCTAGACACAAGCTCGGGCCTGTGTTTGCCTGCTGACCCAGGGGACCTACCTCTGACGTGGGCTTGAGCTCATGGAGAAATGCATGGAAGGAGGAGAGGGGTCGAACTCTGACAGCCTGTCTACGTTGCTAATCACCCCCTACATTCAACCCCACCCACCACCCTGCACTGTTGCCAAGACCAGACATAGGACCAAGCCCTGAATTTCCACTCCTGTTCCTCACTCTGCTTGGACCAGATTCTGGCCAGTCCAATAAGAAACAGAAAGATGAAAGCAAAATAAAGGCACAGGCAAATACCAGAAAACATATGACAGGCAGAAAGATGTGAGATGATGCTCTTAGAATAGGCAGAGTAATACTTCACATTCTTACCACAGCATCCATAAACTCGATACAGCGTTTCAGCTCTGGCCTGGTGTCACAGTACTGACGGAATAACAGCCGACCGATGGGCTGCTTCTCACATAGACTGGTGTAGTCCCTCTCTGAGAGCAAAACAACAAAGGGAACAAAACACAAGGGAGATGAAGAAATGTTACAGAACATTTGATATTACAATACCCTAGTGGTTTCCATCCAAGAGATCAGCACTTCACAAGGGGTTGGTAATACTATCTAGAGTTAATAATATTATCCAGAGATAATGATAATAATAATAACAAGGAACAATAAGAACTGTAAGGTCAATCTGATGTGTCCTCTACTGTTAGCCTAAAATGTGTTTTGTGAAGTCACATCAACGTTGACCTTTAGCCGGTGTAATGAGCTAATCCTCCAAAGGGCCAAGTGACAAATTTGTGACAAACTTGAGAGAGATTCCCCACTGGTGTTCCTAATATATCACATTCAGTGTTTTAAACAAACATTTAACTCTTTCAGTGCCATGGGCCGATTAAATCGGCTTTACGAATACAACCTTTAAAGTGCCACGGGCCGATCAGATCGGCTTTGGAGAACACGCCATATTTGTGTACAAACAAACCATCCACCCCCATTTCTTTCTCACATTTCGATGACGTTCTTTCTGTGTCCCCCTTTTGAGACCAATCAGACGGGAATTTGAGGTCACGCGACCGAATAATATTTTTATATCTTTTTAATGTTTCTTATTCTCTGGTGTTTCATCAGAGGGAGCCCTCCATGCCGGGGGGCGGCTGTGGACTCCGGGGGCTGTGGCGCCTTCTCTCACTGGGGTCCGCTCCTTTCTGGTGGGTGGGGGTCCCAGTTGGCCCTCTCCCACTAGTTGGGATGCGGGGCTGTGTTGCTGGTGCCTGGTCGCCGGGGTCGGCGGCTGCCTCCTGGTGCGGATGGCTCCCTGAGACAGCGCCTCCTAAATTGATGTTTTACTTTTACTTGTACATTTTTGTTCTGGTCTACCTGTGCTCAGTCAGTCTTCTTAAGTATGTGTGAGCTTGTGGGTTTGCATGTATGTGTGTGTGTGTGTGTGTGTGTGTGTGTGCGGGTGAGTGGGTGGGTGTGGGTGGGGGGCGGTACTGATTTTTAAACTGATATGTAAAGCACTTTGTGCTACAGTTTTTAATGTATGAAAAGTGCTATATAAATAAAGATTATTATTATTATTATTATTATTATAAATTATGCAAATTACGATCAATAATGAATCGGCTGCGTCCGGTGCGTTTTGAATCTAATCAGCAATCGGTCGGATGTTACCGAGCGGTTTCCTGCAGGGTTCTTCAAATATTATAAAAACAACTCGAAATACTGAAAAACGGCCAAATTCTGTGGCACTTTTAAGGCTTATTAGCCCCTTAACTGTCTGGCACCGAAAGAGTTAAAAACATGTCAATCCATAAAATTGCTATTTTTTGGAAAATGTTTACTTCACTTTTAAGGTGATATTAACTCTGGCTCTCACTCATATATAGTAAAGCACCTTATTCCACCTGCTATAAAACAGTGAGGAAGCAGCAGAAGACGACATCTGTTCTGAGCCACTGTAGAAACATGACAGACTCTGAAAGGTGACCAGCTCTCTCAGTAGATATAAACATCTAATTGTAAAGTAACACAATGCGTTTTGTTTGATTACACACTAATGATAATATTATGAATATCGAATTCAATTTCTGCGATTAGATCCTTCAAAATCCCACAAAAATGTTACACTGGACATTTAAAGGTCTGATTTCTGCTCGTTAAAAAGCCTGAACATCATACCATCTTCTTCTATTCTTATACATTTACCAACATCGGTCCAGATACCTGTACAGATATTTCTAAAACTGAAGATCTTTGTCCTTCTATGTTGACATGCATGATGTGTGCATGAGATAATGTAGCCCTCAAGTGGGGAAAAAAATCTGCCAAAATATCAAGCTATCCAGTGAAACCAGTAGTACATTTGCTTATGCAAAAGACAAAGTGCACTGTATGTCTGTGTTTTCTGTCCGTGTGTTTGTGGTTTTTATGTATGTTTGTCTGCTGTGCAGCTGGCCCCAGTCTATTAGGACTAATGGTGTCCATTTGAGTCATATTTCCTCTGGTACCAAATGAGGAAGAAGGCCCAGGACGTTTTCCATCACTGGTTGACAGTAAGTACAAGCACACACACACACAAGATAAACATACAAACAAAAATAGGCCACACACATTCACTTGTGCATGGAGGAAAGGGGAGGAGGAGGCAGCGGCAGAAGAGGGATGCATGGGATGAAAATTTCTGAGTGGTGACAGCTACAGGACAGCCTCCAACAGTAAATCAAATCTTCACAACAGCCCTCCCAGCTGCACTGTTTATTACACAGCATTCCCCCTGCTCCATAGCTCACAGCTTCCCATTCAGACTCACCACTTATACAACCACCAAACCTAAGTTATCGCTTTGGTGAGCAAACAGCAGCGTGCAGAGATATGATATTTTTATTGCTTCCCTTTCTACTGTGTGACCACTGTGTTTCAAACCTGAAGAACAAAAGCTCTTTCAGGAAATCTCACTGAAAATGTTTCAATATATTACTTGCCTCAATACTTTGCTTTTCTGCTCTGATTTTGTTTTTCCCTTGGGAAATATTTTTTTTAGGTTTGCTTTGACCTGGAACAGGGAAAACCCCTCACTTTCACTCACACATACACACCAGATAAAAGTAATTTTAGGGTGTCTCCACATTAAACCAGTGTATTTCAAATAGGTTACCAACACTCCATTCAATAATAGAAGTCATTGGAGAGTACATGCGACCAAGGTTTACGAGCTGGTTTCTTAAGTTATAAGCGATGTGAACCCAAACAAAAAATTATGGGGCAAAATGGAAAGAACTTCAGGTCTGTCATTTTGAAATGGTCTACAAAAGGCTTGAGACTACAAACAAATACTCTGACATCTGGTTCATCCTCTAAATTTATGATGAGTCTTTGAATAAGGCCTCATTGTTCTGCTCAAGAACAGGTTTTGCTGCAGGAGCTAAGAACTAAATTATTGTTTACAGTCTTGCACTCAGTGAATTTCTAGCATTTTAAATGCAGTTGCAGGATCAGACTGATGTGGTCCTATATATATATATATATATATATATATATATATATATATATATATATATATATATATATATATATATATTTGTTTTTGTTTTTTTTAATCTATTTGAAATATTACACTATTGGTGTAGAGGAGAACCTCGTAAGCTTTCTTGTAAAGCACCAAAGGGTTCCATTGATCCTTTCAACAAGACATTGCCATCTGTCTAAACTGTAGGTGTGAAGACAGCAACATAACCAGTAAATCTGATTTCACGCACTTGACGAAGAGTAAAACTGGTCACAAAACTCTTTTAACAGGATAAGTATCATTTCTTCAATCACAGAATTATTGGAACGGTTAAAATGTGTTGCTTGTAAAAATCTTGAACCACTTAAAAGCGTGGTTCAGATGTTCATGATGGCACCACCTCCGCTTCATTCTGAGCCAGAAAAAAACCTTGCTCAGGATAAATTTGATCTAATTATAAGTGCTCTCACACAGGTACTTATGAAATGTTTTTCAAAACATGATATGCTGAGCAACAAATGCATTAAATAGCACAGAGACACTGCAATGATCATGATGTGTTCAAAGCAAGATAAATCCCCTCAAAAATCATGAAAATTATTTTATTTATGCAGTCTTTCTTTTCTCCATCTGTGTCCATAGGTTATTGACTTAAAATACCTGATAAGTGTATTCCAGGGATGTCATGGATGTCAGGGATTTCAAGCTTCACTTGGGAACATAAATATTCTATGTCAAGGACTTTTTGCAGAATTTTGGAAGATAATCTCCTGTATGTAGGGAATAAGTTTTTTTTAGTTTGACTGCTCCAAAAACCCAGCTTCAGGTTGAGCACTTCGACTAAATTTCTTAATCGGTCTAAAGATTAAAAAATAAGTTTTATTTTTTAGTTAAATAAGCAAAATAAAGTTATGTGAGAGACAGAGCTGGTGGTTCATGCACATTCACTCACCATTTAAAGTAGGAGGGAGTAGCCTCAGCAGGTATACTGGGATTTAATTTGTTTACTTTTTAATGGTACACAGAGAGCTGGGAGTTGGCAACAATCTATACCCAGGGACACATGACTGATTTTAGGAGGTATATTTTCATAGCTTGGTTAAACAGAGCAATCTTCTAAAATGCATGTTCCTGTAAGAGCAACACCTACTAAGCAACACCAAACAAAACGCCTATGCACTTATTGAAAAAACACTGAGTGAAGTGATGGGGAATGTACACATTTTAAAAATAAAATGAATCCTGTGACACCGAGTATAGTAAAAACTGTTGATTCAACATAAAACATAAAGCTAAATCACATGCACTGAACACCTTTGGATATCCTTCTCCAATCTGCCCTTTAATTTGGATGCAGTTACCACATTAGTCTTATCACTTTATTTATCTTTAGATTTTAAATCCTACATTTTACAAAACACGTTCAAGCTAGTTGCCGTCTAATTCACTTACATTCGAAAATGCAGCCTAGCATAATATTGATGAAATTATCCTTTCTGTTAGCACAATTTTCTTCCCAATTATGAAAAAATGTTGAATAAATATATATGCTAGAGGACAACAAAAGGAAACATGTGAGATAAAATACAAAATTACAAGGAATATCGAGGAGGAATTATGCCAGGGTCTGTTTTGTGCTGTTTTGTCCCTCCATTTCTAAACTTACACTATGTAAGCCTTATGGTTGACATTTTAGTGAGAAGTTGCTGTTCTCAAGTTCTAAGCACAAATAGACACCAAAACAAAACTGAGCACACGAGTAGGCTACATAAAAATGTCACATAGAGAATGTTTACTTTAAAAGTTGAAGAAGAAGAAAATGTAACATGTTAGTCTAGTAATTTTTACATGAACATCTGTGTGTGTGTGTGTGTGTGTGAGAACAATGCATTTGTCAGTTTCTAAATAAAAACATACAACAAATTGTAATCACATTTTCAATAAGTGTATTCCATACTATTCCAGATTCAAAGCATTTAATGTTATATGCAAAATAAGGAACATCTCAGCGATTGACTCGATACAAGAAAAGTCTTACCAAAAATGTCTGGTACCTAGCCCTATTAGTGATTATTCACCACTAAAACTGCCTCCAAGTTCAGGAGAACATGGGATAAGCAGTGTTTAACCTGTAAAGTAAAAGGTGCCCATACATGTTTACTAGATGAGAGAAAAAGGCTAGGGGTAATAGATGGAAAGGAAAAGAGAGAACAAGGTCTAAGGCAGGCAGACAAATTGGCTGCAGCCCACATAATGTAATCTGGGATTCTTAGAAGTACTGCACACTTGTCAAGACTAAGGTCAAATGCCTGACATTATCAAGACACAACAAAGACACGGCTATCAGTCACTTTACTGTATCTTTCTTTTCTGTGTCCCTACACTATGTTCAGGGCATGAGTGTGCGCCTCTGCCTGTGAGTGCATGTGTGTATACATGCACATGCCAACACGTCTGTGTGTTGAAGTATGCAAAGGGGATTATTTTGATCCAGCGCTCAGTGTGATAGGGAAATTACACAATAGTGTCTATGTAATGGTGACGTATGCAACCCTCAACAGCTGCTATGTGCCCTCAGACAAACTCATACTACACATGTGTGCACATATAGCACTATTTTAAGACCTTATGCAAAGCTAAGTCCATAAATATGTGAGATATGACAAGTATGATGCTTCTTCACCCTCATGCTGACATTAATGTGCTGCTTCTGACCAGGTAATCCATCTCTGCTGATGACAGGTACATTGCCGTTTATGATAATTCCTGTAGATAAGTGATCATTTGGGATATAAGGAGAAGGCTAGACAAGAAAAACAAACAATAAGAGGTACATGCACATGCGCTTCTACTCCTGTCATCTCTCTCACTCTCTCTCTTGTCCTTAAGAGTTCTTTCCTCCTGCTGTAAAAAGCCTCTGTGTTTGGTTTTCACTCATTCTCTCCATAACTCTCCTATTCTGCCACTCTTATGTTCCTCTGAAGTGGTGGAAAGAGGGAGGGAGAGAGAGATAGTGAAAGGGGGAGGCCTGGAGATAGAAAAGAGGGAGGTAGTGTACTGTATGTGGGGGAGGGTAGCACTGCAATCTCTGGCAAAGATAGCTGTGACGCACTGTTACACACACACACACACACCTATACACACACACACACACTCAGTGCTGTGGCATTCAGAGAGCCACGACTGGTGCTGTTGGTGCTGGGGACTTTGATGTATCCTGTCACTGCTCCCAAGTCTAACCTGGATGTAGACAATGGGAAGGAAGCAAGGGTGACAATGTTTGGAGTCAGCATCTGACCAAACAATCTGTCAGTCAGTCAGTCAGATGTACACACAATGTTAGGAGACACTAAGATTGAGAAACGGCTGCTGCAAACGGATTCCCTGAGTCAGTTATACACACGCAGTTGTACACACACACTGTTTCCTGTCCCTTGCCTGTAACTGCGGGTGGAGACGGGTAGAACAGGAAGGAAGTCAATCTGAACTTCCTCCTGCAGTCGGACCCACCCCAACAACGGCATGGCACGTTATCTTTGTGCCTCACACCCACCCACATGCGCACACAAACACAGCGCATCGCTCGTTTCTTACCGATATTGCGGCGGAGCTCCTCACACTGGCTGATGTGGGGGAGTTTGAGCATCTCCTTCCATTTCTTACTGCGGCCATTCCTCTTCCCTCCTCCACCTGAAAGACACACAGAGATTTCACTTAAGCCTGCATGATATGATGATACAACTTGCAGTAAATAAGCAGTTATTGAAGTGTGTGTATTAGCTACACACCCTGCAATGATTATTATTTAAATGATTAGTTGTCACCTATTATCGGCAGTTGCTGAGAGAAACCAATTATCTAGTTTTAGACATTTTTAAAATAAATAAATAAATAAATAAATAAAGGGACATTTTCTGATTCTACCTTCTCAGACTTCATATTTCCTGTTTTTTTCACTCCTCTATGATAATAATCTGAGTGCTTCTGAGACTGTAGGTTGGGCTTTGCAAAACACTGAGCCAGTTTACATGACCATAAAAGTAAGATATCTGGGAGTAATCGGATAAGTGTAATCATCAGATCGCATTTACATGCACTTAAGAAATGCGATAATCGAAAATCCCTGGTTTAAAAGCTCCAGTCCATTATCGGATTTCTTTTTGAGTTCATATGTATGTCCTGACTATGTAAGTTCAATTCTCTACGATTTTAACTGTGTTTACACATGCGCAGACATAAAAAAACGATAAGTCAAATTAACCTGTATACATCCAGGAAGACGCCAGAGTACTGGGGAGAAATCCCGGTGTGTTAATACAATTTCTCATAATCAGATTACTGCCGTCATCTGATAAAGCATATCAGATTATCCTGTTTACATGGTCACTTGAATAATCTTACCACTCCAGCAATCGGATAATGATTGGAGCATTGGTGTGCATGTAAACACGCTGACGTTTTGCACCATTTCATCGGCCAAATCCCTAATCGCTGCAGCCCTAACAGGTACACTGCTAACATATCCCCCAAACAGCCCATTCCTAACAGATCAAGACATAAATGTTGAATCAGCATACTTTGATTGAACTAATGATATAATAGCTGACCAGTTGAAAAGAAGGTAAGACATAAGGATATACTGTAAATTCAAGTTTAATTTCCTCTGAACCATCTGAACAATATTTTCTTTTAAACGCTACAGAACTATATTGGTAAAAGAAATTCATCAAGGTCCTTGACACTATCTAACAAAGTACAGAGATTTATAATATATATATATATATAAATATATATATATATATTTTTGTTCTTGCTTCTCTGGCAATCTTTTGAAATGTGTTTATCGTGCATCTTCATATCTCAATAGCAACGAAAACACAACCTGTCGGCGCCAATTTCAATCAGGATATCAATCATGCCAGAGCCTTTATATTACATTTGGAGTCTTTCATCGAGATGGGATTTTCAACACAAGAACAAGAGGACATCCAGCCAAGTTTATGAGTGTGTGTTGACCTTGCTGTGGCCAGCGGCAGGGGCAGCTGGTTCATCTCACCAGTCGCCTCCATGCATTATGACAGAGCATGTGATGAAGAATGTTGACAGCTTCAAAGATCACAGTGCACACACAAACACACACACACAAACACAAAGTGGTGAATGCTCTCTTAAGTTTGGTCAAACATTAGCCAAACATGACTCTAACATAATGTTCATGGGTTATCTCAGTGAAAACACACACAGAGACAGAGTGGGTAAGGGGAGGTCTTCCGCGGCCTTAATGTGGGGGGTGAAAAACTTGTGGGCACAGCAGCTCCCCTTTAGATGAGTGGGGTCAGAACATGTATTACACTGACACTCACATACCAAGGCCAGCAGGAGGACATGTGTAGGAAGATACGGTGTCAGGCAGTGTGTCAGGGGTGAGCTGAGGTATTTGGTCCTTGAGGCAAAAAGCACTTAAGTTGAGTATGTTGATTATACGCAGCTTTCATTGAGAAAGAAGACGACTTGAACAAACAGCACAGTCTTTGCATGAGTGTAAATCTGTTGAGATCTTATGACTTTTGATCACAGAAAATATGCAATGATACATTGTGTCCAATCAATACACAAATATAAACTACATATAAACTTGAACAAGTTGGTTTCTGTCCACATGCCGTAGTGTCCATGGGTGAAATATTTAACCCCAAACGGTGTCCAAAGAGTGCGAAACTGATAGATGAACACTTGTCTGTGAAAAAGTGAATGTCGCTCCTTCTAAAGTGCTATGAGCACAACCAACGTACGGTGGAGCCCTATATAAATGCAAGTCCATGTGCCATTTATGTGGAAAACATTCCTGAAGACCTTGCTAATAAAGGTAAAGAAATGTAATAACATTTTTTGTCCATATTGGTCACACTAATTGGTAGAGTAACCTGGTAATGGCTGGGGGGGATTCATTGGCTGAATGCTATATCATAGAGTATACTGTACTCTATGATATAGTATAGTCTATACTCATCATCATCTCTGTAGTGGACCATGCATTTTACAAATAAAATAAAAAAAAATAGTGGAGGTTTAAGGTGTTACAAAGAAACACAGAATACATCCCACTCCTTGGTCAAACTCCAATACTGACAGCGGGCAGAGCAGAGGTAACACTGTAAATGAGGTCAGAATATCTATTGCATGTTGGCTAATATATTGATTGGATATTGGACTTTTTTTACTCCATAATACCCAAAACTGCCTTTCAGAAGTATTCCGTTAGCATGGTTATTATTGTTAATAAAAACTAACGAAATGACGAAAACTAGAATTGAAAAATCATTTTCATTAACTGAAATAAATAAAAACTATAATTAATAGAAAAAAAAACGATAACTGAAACTGTATTGTGTGCTTAAAAAACTAAAACATAGTAAAATTATGGATAATATTCCCTTTGTTTTTGTCAGTGTCGGTTTGATATGAAATCGATTTATTTCGCTCAAGCAATTTTAGCTGGCGGCACCATATGGCACTTCACGGTCCAACACTTCTCATCATTTGTTGTTAAGAGTCATCCTCTCGTCCCAACTCTAGCTGGCAGCATGGAAACTAAAGTTGGGAGAAAGGAGCTGAGTCCTGTACGGGATTTATGCGAATATGATGGTGAGAAAAATAAAAGACATGAAAAAACTAAAACTAAGCATTTAAAAAAACCAAAAAACTAATAAAAACTAGCAAACCTGCTCTAAAAACTAATTAAAACTAACTGCATTAGAGAAAAAAAAAGTCAAAACTAAATAAAACTAAATTATTATGAAAAATCCAAAACTATTATAACCTTGTCTGTTAGGCATAAAAAACAACTCCAGATGTCTGGACTCTAAACTGAATCAAACTGAATCTGTAGCAATGATCAGCCAAGAACTACCTCTGTTGCAGGTGATAAAAAGCTCCAAAAGCCAAAGGACAAAAGGTGTTAAAAATGAGTGAGTGAGTGAGTGAGTGAGTGAGTGAGTGAGTGAGTGAGTGATGTATGTGATGCAAGTTGAACAAATGCAGGATTCATCCAAGACTTTGAAGAAGCTTTAAGAAGAAAATTTTCAAAATGTTTAATGCAAATGTATTGACAGTTTGACACTCTGCGGACTAATTGCTCCTTTCTAAAAACAACCCAAACGGCAAATAATAAAACAGCAAAGCTTACACAACTGCAAAATACCAGTAACTTTCCTCGTGTAAAATCCCTGATGAGGATTTTCCTCCCAGGTGTTTGTTGGTGAAGGCGACAGAGCAGTGGACAGAATGCTCCTGCTCCAGACACACATCTGGTTTTACAGTTAGTCAGTGGATGTAAAGCCTTGATGATCTTCAGGCACACATTAGTGTTTTCAAATCACTTTAATTCCATGTTTTAAAACACCAAGTAAATAAAGTAGCTCAAGCTTGACTGAACAGTGTTGCCCGTTTCAGTTTGAGGATGACAGAGGGGAAATCCTCTGCCCTGAGGTTCATGGGACAGCAGCTGACCTGGCAGTGACATGTGACAGCTTCAACACAAACACTTACAGTGGGTCAGGCGTGGTTGGCCACCTGCAGAACAGCACCTTCACAGGAATGCTGTACATACAACATGCTTACTCTCAACAGCACAAAAACATCCCTATCCTGATGGACTCACATTTTTTCAAGGTCATTCACATTTATGACATAAAATCTTTGGAAAAGTAATCGCACGAGTTAAAAAACTGTAGCATGTCACACCTTTCACGTCTACACTGGAGCGTTAACAACTACTTGTTGACGTTTTGTTAACAAAGCTTTTAAGATCACACTAGTCTCCCACTGTACATGTCGACAGGAATGTTGACAGACCAGTTCACGGGCTGCAGGGCACACACTAACACAGAGCTGTGGCTGTAGATGTATATGCACGTACACAAAAATAAAGACAAAAAAAGAGGAGGAGCAAAGATGAATGCGGTCGTTATATACTACACACAGTTTGACGTTAGCCAGTTGCACCTGGCAAGTTATTTACCAGGAGAAATCCTTGAATGTATCTGAGCCAAAAACACTTAATGATTGATGAGTACAGTCAAACGAGCTCTGCAAAAAGACACAAATTGTCAGGACTCTACTTTGTCCCTGTCAGATGCTTATACTAAAAGAAGCAGATTTAAGTGTACAGCAGTATGGTGCCAGAAAAACATGAAAAGATAGTCACTCTAGTGCATATTAAGGATATGAGGAAGGGAAATGTCCCCAGAAGTTGAGGGCAGTAGGAAGAAGAAGTGAAGAAAATATGCAAAGATACTGACAAGAAATGAAAGACAGGGGTTTAATAGCAAGCTATGGAAGAGGCTGAGTGTGTATGTGCCTGTCAGAGCTGGCTGGGCCACCCCACCCTGTTTAATGTCACTCTGACGTCAAAGCCATGTGTGCAGGCCCTTAATGCAGACAGGATGGAGCAAGTATTTATTTAACTTTGGTTCTCCCCTCCGAGAGAACGGGGCCCTCCATAAACACCGACTTCAGAGCAGTTTCGCTCATTCATAGCAGAGATGAAGCCAGCGCTGAGATCATCGCGCAAGATCTCAGGACAGGTCAGCGCATGTGCAGCAGTGACGAGATTCATGAGTTGGAACACACCGATTAGGAGTCAAGACTCATCCTGACAAATCCGATTCATTTCCTTAGAAGATTTACAGTCAGCAAGATCCTTGAGGTCTGAGATGTGTAACGTGCTACCAGTGGTGTCTCTGGCCCCTTTCCACATTTCCTGTCACTCTCTGCTGTCAAATATCCAACAAAAGCAAAATGGACGCCCCAGTGTCACCGTCTACTAGTTTAAAACAAGTTCATGTAACCAAGTCCACTTTGCCTACAGCCTGCAGGGTTGCAGGAGTATATCGTTTCAAGGTGCACTGTCAAATAAGTACATTTTATTACCTACATAGGTTCTCTCTACTATAACACTTGATGCTAATTACGTAGTGAGTTCTCAGACGCATTTTGCAGTAGTTTATAATTACATAATCCCACATAAAAATCACATAAAGTGGCTTAATTCTGTCATTAATATGGCAGAAAAAAGTGAAGGACTTACCTCATCAGTAAGCATAATTACTTCATTTTTATTTCATTAATGTCTATTAACAACAGTGCATTTTTGTAGAAATATTGCAATGACAATAATCAAAATGAACAGTTTTTAGTCAAAGAGCGTTAAACCCATGACTTGAACAACAGTAACCTAATCTTCCAGAGGCCTCGGGAAAACACTACTTTGGAGAAAACAAACCCAAGTAGTAATAGTAGTAACGCACAGCGACTGGCACCTGTTGGTGCATTTATTCTCCCATTCATGTTTCTTTATAGGAACTACACTTTGAATTCAGGAGAGATTACTTTTTCTGCAGTCCAAATAGTGTTCTTACTAGGGATGGGTGATAAGATAATAACTATATATTTCACGAAACAACATTTCCTCGATAGAATAATGAGACATGCTCATACAATTTGGATAGAATTCATTCGTCCATGTTTTGATAGACATAAGAACAGCTAATCATAATTAAGTAGCGCCACACCGAACCAATCACGCTAGAGCTATGCAAGTTAGGTTGACACACACAGCACAGGCGTAAAAGCAGCCACAGCACACATACTAATGTTTGGGCTGCAGTGGGAGATAATGAGTGTTCACTTGGGAGAAAATTTGACCGAAAACTCGGGTAACCGGGATACTGAAAAGCAGGGTGCGGCATAGGAGCTGAGAGTTGGACATTCAAAACATGTTAAGTTTCACTTTGTCTACGGTAGTTACGGCAGTTAACGAACGCACCCCCACGTATATACCCCTGGCATTGTTTTGTGAAGATGGTCTGTTTTGTTTGTGTTCTCTTAAAACTTGAAAGCTTTTGCCTGCTGGTCAGACTTTTTAGTTTTAAATATATAGACCTATTTTATTTACCTGAAACAGTTGTATAATGTTCTTCAGCACATCTGTCATGTTCAACCTCTGACAGAAAATAAATCATATTTAAATCAAAAATAATGTTGAGATGTCTTCATATCTAACTTATGAGTAACAAAAAATTTAAGGCTGACAATAATAGTTATTTGATTAATATCATTACACAAATTGATATCATCTGATGTAAGGAAAAAATTATCGTAATATGATTTTTTTCCATATCGCCAAGCCCTAGTTCTTATTCACTTACACAAGAAATGTACGTAAATATAAAGCATTCAGCCAAACAGCTATCACAGATGAGACATCATACAGCAAAAATGTCACAGAATTGCAATCCTTAAATTTCTTTTAAGAATACCAAGTACTATCAACAGTAGTATCGATAAAACCTCACAGACAGAGTATTTCCTTTTCGCTACCACGTCAGGAGGTTTCACTTGACAGACACATTGCATTGCTTTGATCTATCTTGGAGCTCTATTTACAGTAGGCATGGATACATCCACAACAGTGTCTTTTACTTTCTGTCTGCAGTGTATTTTAGCATTTCCTCTATTTTCTAGTCTAACCGGTTGAGCATATTGAAGAAATGGGAGTATGTAACAGATGAAGAAAAACAAAAAGACAAATGACAGAGAAATAACAACTGTGCTTAGTATCTTCACACAGGTATTGTTTTGCGTTTCTTCTCAGTGCAGTTTTCACATGCTCTTAAAATGTGTGCAGCCGAATACAGTCCAGCACTATCCTAAATATGCTGCAACTCCCCATCCTCCCTTCCTTTCTCCTTCATCTCAAGTGGGAGAAGGAGCCAGACTGCAGGTCTGGTATAGGATCGCTGTAGAGCTCCTCCACCCACCCAACAATATGTGGGATTTTGTTGCTTCCACAAAGACCAATTTACTTATTTTGACCACCAGTTAAGAGTTCACCACTTATTTCCTGAAAGTGGAAAAATTTAGACTTTAGAGAACAAATTCCTGAGTGAGCTCAGGAATTTTTATGTACAAACATCAGCTGCGTTTATTCATGAAAAAACATAAAATGGATTTTATCTCTGCAACTCAAACTGAAACATTTTTACTGCTACGGTTTCATGAGAAAGTCATAAAATATATTTTACCAATTACGCAAAATACAAACAAGCAGGCATTTCTCATAAATATTTAATTTATACGTTTTCAAAAAGCAACAAAATCTAACAAACTTCTTAGAAATAAAAATATTTTAACAGAAAAAATGTTCATCCTGTGCAGCCCCATTGTACAGTTTCCAAACATGGTAAGGTGGTGCTACAAACAAATATTTTCATTGTTAACAAATACTGAATAAATCTTACACCTTCATGTCAGCACAAATGACAGCTACAAATTGCCTTGGCCAAAGGCTGTATATTTAACTTGCCCTTTTTTTTTTTTTACTCAACCAACAATCTAAACTACAAATTACTGACCTTTGCTTAAAACATGACAAAAGCAACAAATCTTCACATTTGAGAAGCTTTTTCAGTAATCAAACAGTTGCACATTTATTAACCATAAATCTACTCGACACAAAATAATACACATTGAAACTGAATATGTGAAAAAATTAGCAAAATATCAATGGTAAATGAAATAACATGTTGACAGCTAAACTGGCAACTTCTGCTGTGATTCCCAGCTTTTTCAGATGTTACTGTGGACACAGAGCAGTGCTGCACTGCTGTCTTCACAACTCGTCTTTTATTTTGCATTGCCATATGGGAGCTGCAACTCTCCCATCTGATGAACACATGTCACATGCTGACACTCTGAATAACAGCCATGAGGCCAGAAAAACCATCTCATCAGTGACAGGCCGACCATGGCAGCAAGCAGCCAGTATTTACATCTTCATGCAATATGCTCAGGGCAGTCAGGGCTACACAGGAACACAGACTTAGACAGTAGTGTCGGCAGCTTTTAGTGCTTTAAAAATGTGTGTACAAGATAAAGATCGGGGTTGATGTGTATTAGGTCGACAGGCACCTGTAAAGAAAGTAGTTTGATCTCCTTTGGTCCATTTAAGACATTTCTTGAAAAAACAAAACAAAAAAAAACTTAAATAATCAAATGGATATAAGTTATCATGATCATCATCTCCCTAACACTAGAGCTGACAGGGTCACTATGTACCCAGAATTAACCTACTATCATTTCCAGTACCAAAAAATGTCTCCTCACAAAAGGAAGGTCTCAAGTTACAACATGAGTATATTCACCACCTGTGTTTTGATACTGCTATTCTACAATTTCACCATTTATAAGAACACCAGTCACTTTGCTTGACCATACATATCAGTCTAACGTGAAAGTAAAAATGGGCACCAAAAGAAAATATTTGCATATTGACCTGAACCAGACAAATCTCTGGATACTTCATGTTATGTATGACAATGCCACTTAAATGTGGCAAAATCACTATACCTTACTGCTTTAATCTGTTGTCGACTATAAACTATTATAAATTACTGGAGAGGTTTCTAGTCTTACACTAAAAGATGCAATTGCTACACAACTAGGGCTGTCACAATATTGATTTTTTTGGTTGACGATTAACTGTCATATAAACAATGGTGATTAATGATATTGCCATTATTAGCCAGTAATAAAACAGTTTAATCATACTGGGTATACTCGTGAATATACCTGTACCAGTTTCTCCATCAAACTCTAAGAGGAAGTCTGGATGCAAGGAGGTGATGTCATTGAGAGTCAAAATAGTGGAAAACAATGTCACGTAATAATGAAGTAAATTATACAAAGCCCAAACAAAAGACCAAGTGACATAATGGGTTCAAATAGAGATACATTTTACCCACAGAGTGCAATGCAACAATTTTAGGACCAAGTCTAAATCTAGGTTCTTCAATATTTTATTAAAACATATTACTCTAGAAATGAAACACAGTCATGGGTAAATTTTGAGTCTTGGTTTTGCTTATTTCCCCTGTGGCATTTTGATTCTTTGTCATAAGGAGCCACATTTGCAAAAGTCCAACTGACTCTTAGAGTACAAAAACATTTATTATTCTTGTCTTTTTTGTGATGTGTTTATAGCACACATTTGTAACACAATGGATGAAAATATGGTTTATCTGAAGGCACTAGATGTGTATTTAAAATTACTGAAACAAAACAAGACATTTAAAAAAAACAGTAATAATAAAGGTAAGTGAGAGAGGTGAGTTCATGGTGCTAAAAGCCAAACACCCACTATTTCTTGGCACACAGACATTTTTTCTGTTAAAACACAGATAACACTGTTTACCAAGATATTTTTGGCCAAAGGAATCGTACCCTAAATATTTGGTACCAGTTCATGCCTCAGTGGATGTGACCCACACCCTGCAGCGGCTGCATAGGTAGACACTTGGACTGGACAAATGCGGTGCTCTCCCAAAAAACATGATTTAAATGGTAGGAAATGAGAGAGGGTCACGCGTAGTTTAGTCCCATTGTAATATGAGCATGCACACGTACATAGGCACAATGGAGCCTGACCATGATAAATGAATGGCCTGTTGCTTTTCCCCAGTCTCTCTCCCGTACAGTGTGTGATTGGCTGGAGTAGCCCCTGATAAGGAAAACATTAGCTGCAAGTATCTGTGTTGCCTATTCAAAGCAAAGGCCTGATGTTTGCATAAGGTAATCCGTCTGTATACTTGCACTGAAAGACACACATCAGCTGAGAACCAGGGGGAAAAAAAAGCGTGAATATCAGGCAGTGCGGTTCTCCTCTAATCCTCACCTCTCACATGCCCCTTCCTTTTTCCTCCTCTGCTTGACTTCATTTTCTTGCTCCCCTCCCCCATATAAACATTTTCTTCTCTCATTATGCCCTTTGTTAATTCTTTATGGCCAATCCTTTCTGTCTCTACATAGTTTTGAAAGAAGGTGTTTGTCACATGCATAAACATAGAAGATATTACAACATCAGAGTGAATTCCAGGACATGACAACAAACGAGCAGGCGGATGGACGGTAGGTCTCACATGAGGTAGGACACACAGTGTTCCACATGAACAGAAAGCGCACGCACACACACACACACACACACACAGTTGTTCATAAACATGCGCTCTTGCTCATTCCAGCAGCCTGCTGTGGTGTTTTGCAAGACTTTTCCTTCCTCTGCCCCATCTCTGTGTTCAAGATATTCCATTAAACCTAACTGAGACGTGGTTGAAAACTGACCCTTGTTTTCACAGCGTCTTAAGGGAGAAGGGAGAGGGAAGGACAGTGAGGGAACATGGCGAGACTAAACTTGAGCAAGGCACACATAGTTTGAGTGTGCAAGAGTACAAACCGAAAGGATAATCATCTATATATTATCTACAACTGTCTCGGAGATGAAGAGCCCATTGCTTAATTTCATGGCCACACTGAAAGAATGAGAACACACAAATGGAGCCTCTCCAGTGCTGAGCCCTTGACTGTAGAACATATTGCACATATTACACCTTGAAGATTATCTTTGATAAGACAACTCCTGGACTAAAAGTCTAGCCAAGGGAGGTGCATACAGCTGAAATGGAGACTTAAGGAATGTTTATCAAAGGCAACAACATGAAGTCTCTCTAACATTTAATATACTTGTTCCCACACTTTGACCCTGCCTGACTCTTTAAATCTGCTGTAAAAAAAATGGCTTAATTAAACCATAAGAATTTGTAAATGCACTCTATGCATTATAAAATACACATTGTAAATGCTGACAGCTCTGTTCTCATAGGAACACCCATTTAACATTTAATAAGGCAGCTGGAACAACATCCCTGTGATGTTCACAAAGTGCCTCAAAAATTGCCTCTTCATGCATAGTAAGCTTGCCAAGAAATTGTGCTAATGAACACCCTGGTAGCCACCCAGCTAAGCATCACCGCTAGTGCCATGCAGCAGATCTGCATACACATCAGCACACTGCATCTTGTTCTCCACACAGCCCATTTGTGGTTGTAATAACTGTAAAGACAGTGCCACATCAAGGGACAGTCACAAAGCAACGTGTTTTATGAGCCTCAGCTGGAGGAAACACCCCAGAGTGATGACAACAAGTGTAAGCCCAGCTATGACCACAAAACTAATAAAGCTACTCTGGCTAACGTCACAGGCAAACCCTCACAAGTGGTCGGAGAGGACCTGCGAGCCTGCGATGTGAGGGGTGGAGGAGAGAGCACAGAGAGGTTAGGAACATCAACAGCAGAGGCACAAGCACTTACAGCAAACAAAAACAATCAAAGCTTCCAGTGTGTGAGATAGAAGATGGGTTATATAAGCAGGATTAATGTTTCTTGTGTTTGTCAGAGGAATGCGAGCACTGGACTGTCCACATTCCTTCTTTTTTATGACTACAATGGGAATATAGAAAGAGACACAGCAGGAGAACGATCTGGAAATTGCAATTCAAGTCCAGGGCTGTTGTGTCAACTCACTGTTCATATAAATGTCATAATAAGTTAATATACACTGTGTTCAAGCCTCTGATGCACATAACTCTTGCACTATCAAAGTCTTAATCCATAGTGGAAGCCTTAACTTATTCCGACAAGTTGATCAAAGAGCAGATCTCAGAGGACCACAACACACGGCAGAGACTCAACAAGTTGCATAAGACAAACAAAAGGGGATCCATTTTTCTTCTTTCGAGGAGGCTCCATCTTTCTCTCCCTTACCATAACATGCCCCTCTACACTGACTTTATTTATAACCCACATCTCACTGCAACAAGTAAACACCAGCTCCTGAAAGGCATTCTGGGACATGTATTTCATCAGAAACTGAGGGGAATGCAGAGGGAACAAAGTGCAGATTCTGATGTTAATAATAAAACGAATAAGAACATGGAGGTGGGATCTCAGCAAATCATATCATGTTACTATTTAGTCAGGAAGATTCACTGTTACACTGAGAATACCTTGGAATTACAAATGAAAGATAGGGCTGGGAAATGTGACAAAAAATATTATCCTTATTGACTGGTATTGATTTATATGTATTGATTATCATGATATATAATTTGATTGAAGAGTATCTTGATAATGTGTGAAACTTGACAACAGAAGGTTTATTAGTTAAACTTTTAGTTTTAGTAGTTTTAGTCCAATTTAACTACAGGAAAATGTGTTCATACTTTCTTCTTTCTTTCTTTCAAATATTTGTGGCCATATGATCTATCTGCATGTCAGGCTTTGCTTTTATTTCTTACGTGTAATAGACTGACAAATCTAATAATGTACAAAGCATACCATCAATTCTTGAATTACAATGTATTTCTTAACTAATTAATGATCAAGGTATTACTTTGACTTACAGTTGCTCAGTTCAACAGTTTGGTGTTATCGACTGTTTAATCAGCTATTGCTCGTTCCCTGCTCAAAGCTACCATTATTATACCAGCCTTTAAAAATCCACTATCACTTCTACTTGAAATATACAATTTAGTATTATTACATTTGATACCAACAGCATTTGAGACACTGATTGTGAGAGAACCAAGTAACCTTTTAACTGCTAAATACTTCCTGTAATAACTAACATGACATTTAATGATGTACATGAATAACTTTGGATATTTATAAGTTCCAGCATTATGTATGCAAGTACAGTTAGTATCCACAGACACCCTTGTCCAGGTACACACAGTGCCTAATATAAAGTTCCTGAAAGTTGTCATAAAAATATTTATGCTAAATTCACAAAATCCCAGTCCAATTTTGTTACTGAAGAACTCCAATAAATAAATGTAATGGATGTGGGATATTTTACAGCTGCAGAGTAAACATAATTTTTTCAACAGACTTCACCATCTGTTCCGCTTTGATAGGCTGCTCTGCCAACTCAGGTGGAGTCTATACTGGTCAAACTACAGGCACGTTTACACAGAGATCCTGGAAAAAAGGTGAGATGGTGATCCCACCTTTTAACCACCACTGACCGATTTCCACAGCCAAGCCAAAGGAGTAACAGAGGTGAGACAGACTGGAAGTTTACACAGCGGACCTGCGTTCCGGAATCAAAGGAGCGGTGACACAGTGCAGCGTATAGTGTAATGTATAACTTATGCATCGGAAATACTCCAAGCATAAGCAGTGTTGCTAACCTCTCCAGAGTCTTTCACCTTTCCACAAATATTAGCATGGATAGAGTCCTCCGCCCAAAGTGACAACAACTCACGGATCTCAGTGTCTCCCCAGTCTGATATTTTTCTGGTCGTGTTGATATGTTTATTTACTGTACACAGCCTGCGCTCATTTTTAACTCCACCCAGTGTGGGGGTTGTACACGCAATACGTCATCAATACGTCACACCTTGGTTGCGGAACGAAAAGTGTTCCTTTTACATAGCATTCTGGAATCATGATTCCACCTTAATCACTGCTCTGTTACTACCTCCAGAGGTGTTACAAAGGTGGAATTAAATGATCCACCATTTCATATACACAGACATTGTTCCAGATTAAAGGTGAAATATTCCCAGAACAGAAGTGCTGTGTAAAAGGGTCTTATGATAGCACTATTTATAAATTACATCAAGTGCTTTCAACTGCAATATGTACTGAAAATTTCCTGTTAAAATAGACCCGATATAATACTCCATGTGCCAACTAGAGACTCATACATAAGTAAGATCCTATGATTTACAGGTATACACTGTATGTAGCCAAAAGTAAAAAGGATTTAGACTGTAAATTGACTGTTAGGGTTGAAATATCTCCCACATATTGGGCTGAGATTTTACATTCACATATGCTTGGGTTGTGTCTACATGAACAGCTGTTATCACCTTGGTATTCTCACTACCACAACTTCAAAATGTTTTAATATATTCCCAAGGGAGCTTTGACAGAAGCAACATCTAACAGTAGGAAAGTGTCTCTTCATCTATAGTTTTAACCTGAGGGGGAGAAGAAAAATCTATCCAAATGCTGAAAATATCTGGTTTTCCCTTCTACATTTGCACTGAACAATATGTGTGAAATTCACAGAGAAGAGGGGAGGGTGTGAATGGTGTCATCTTGACAATACCGAACCACTTCCTTTAACACATCATTTCAACTTTAGGAAACTGGACACACCCTGTCATAACACTTGCCACTTTGGCCACCCAGTTTTATATGCACAGGTGTGGAAAAGTTACCTAAAATGTAGTCAGGAACTTCTGAAGCCCAACAATCAATTAATTGGGACTGTGATAGTCAATTAACTGGTTTGAACTTCTTTTGTGGAAAATTATTTAAAATTCTCTAATTCCAACCTCTTTATTTTGAATATTTTCTGGTTTCACTCCTCTATGTGAGCTAGAGACGACTAGTATCAGAAGATATTGGTCCTAATAATGACCAAATATCAGGCACATGAAATTGTTGACATTAAGGCAACATATTAGCTATAAAAATTTAACCTCTATTAACCTCTTTATTTGATTTTCTGGTTTCACTCCTCTATGCGAGCTAGAGATGACTGGTATCAGAAGATATCGGTCCTAATTTATTTAACCAGGAAGTCCCTTGAGATGAAATCTCTTCTTCCAGGGAGACCTGACCAAGAGGCACATCAGTGCAGTACAAATGAAGTAAGAGTATAAAGCTACATGCAATTAAGACAACATAAAATGACTAAAAATATAAAAGCTAAAAATCAGTTTAAGAATAGCAGTTACACACTTCTGTTAGACAGTTTGACAGAAGAGATCTGAATTCACCCAAGGTAATGAAATGCTGAAGCTGAAGTGAATTTTGCAAATTGTTTCATGAGCAAGGTCCATCATAGGAAAAAGCTGTTTTACCAAGTTCAGAGTGGACTCTGGGGTATGATGAGCGGGAGTTGTATCCACTGGTAAATGGAGACAGGAGGCGACAAAGATATGGGGGTAGTTTGCCCAATACAGCCTTATAGATAAATCCAAGCCAATGACCAAATATCAGGCACATGAAATTGTTGACATTAAGGCAAAATATTAGCTATGAAAATTTTAATTAAACCTAAAAGTACATAGTTTGGACAGTTTCTTTGCAGTTCAGGACTAGATTTATCATTCATTGACATTTTAGAGAAAACCACTAATTATTACCAAAAAAATAATCAACAGGTTAACAGAGCATGAGAATACTCTGAAGTCACAGCTTTGTTATGAGGCACTAATGTATGACGAAAACTGCCCAACTTTTGCACACCATGCATGTTGTCATAGGAAGTCCTGAGAATTAGCTGTCATCTTGCGCCTCCACAGTGAGGTCAGAGAGATACAGAAGAACTGATTTAACATCTTGCTCAAGGACACATCAGCAGAGCAAACTCATGCTGACTCAGGGGTTTAGGCCCAACTCCTGTGGAAAAAAAAAACACCTCCACCCTGCTGCGTACAAATACTTTAATGACATGCACCATTAATGTAGCTGCAGAGCAATGGTAGGACAAAACACTGCTGACCTCTGACCCACAGGAGCTGTTTCTGGCCTGTGTATCTGTGTGACATGGTGTCATTCGCGCTGCAGTGGTGACAGCTGCGAAAAGTCCCTGACATATAAACACTTGACAGCTGCAAACACCCACCTTTGGAAAAGCAAATTCTACCAAATTAGTCTCCTGTGCTCCTTAAAGTGATCATTTGGGAGCCATCAGTGTAATAATTCATTATAGTGAATTGTGTACTGGGGAGAAATATTTTTTAGAATGCAGATGTAATCAACATGCTTGACATGAAACAATATTATACCGTCTTGATCAAAGATTTTGATCACAATTTTATTCCTCATGGTCAAGTTCAAATCACAGGTTACAAGAGTAGCTTCTGGTATGATTTATAAAGCTGAAATAAGCAAATGGTTGGTATTTTCTCTTCATAAAAGAGGCTGATATTAACTCATTTATCAAAGTCAAATTTGTCAGCAATAATCAAGAACGGGGCGACACGGTGGTGCAGTGGTTAGCACTCGTGGTGCCTCACAGCAAGAAGGTCCTGGGTTCAATTCCAACACCAGTCAACGGGGGGTGGGACCTTTCTGTGTGGAGTTTGCATGTTCTCCCCGTGTCTGCGTGGGTTCTCTCCGGGTACTCCGGCTTCCTCCCACCATCCAAAGACATGCACTGATAGGTTAATCGATTAATCTAAATTGCCAATAGATGTGAATGTGAGAGTGATTGTTTGTCTCTATATGTCAGCCCTGCGATGAACTGGCGAAATGTCCAGGGTGTACCCTGCTTTCGCCCCTATGTAGCTGGGATAGGCTCCAAGCGACCCCCGTGACCCTAGTGAGGATAAAGCAGGTTCAGATAATGAATGAATGAATGAATAATCAAAAACGGAGATGTTACACCGTGGTGACCTGGGGAAACACTTTTAGAATCCAGGCTGCTTAAAGGTGTATTACTGAAGACAAATCATGGTAATAAAAAAACTTATGGACACAGGTATCTAGTCTGTAGATCCGATTAGTTCACGACTACCTCACAAGGAACCACGTGACAACACCAAGTACCATTTAATTGCAGGTAAGGAAAGTGTGATGCCTCATAAGGAGCAGCAGCTATGAAATGGATTCACTGCTGCTGTGAATAATCCATTTCACAGCAGTGTTGGCGTTAAGTCTTGAACTGATGCGCAGTCTGACTATAATGCAAACCATAAGCAGAGAAGGCCTCTGCGCACACTGAACCACAACGACTCGAATAAAATGCTTCCACTCGCACAATATCCTCTAAGGCCATGCAGAGGCAAAAAAAATAAAATTTAAAAAAAAAAAAAAAAAAACACCCTGTCTCCTGATGTCCAATCCAAACGAGGAGGGGGAAAAAATGGGAATCGTTGAGCAGTTAATGTTATAACACCTTTTCCCTCCCCTGGCTGCTGATACAGTGTTGCACACCCATCCTGCGCCCACTCACTGGATACAAAGTAGGCTCTCTGCTCTGCCATCTCCTGGAAAACAGATGGACACTTGCTTCTTTTCACCTCCAGGTGAGCTGGTGCGGGCTAACCGGGCTCCCTGTGCACACCCGGGGGTGTAGCGCCTGCCTGGGCCGCCGGGGTACATAGTACGGGCCTTCTTCCAGTCCCTCCCCCCTTGCATCTAAAACCCTCAGTCATAAAAAGTAATCCAAACAGCTCCCCATCAACAGCCTCACAGCAATGCAGTGACATATTTCTGCGTCAAATAACACGCGCGTTCACTTCAGTCACATAATTAGGCTTTAAACACACCGAAACCTAAAATGACAGGTAAGAAGACACTGTACTGGTCCACTGAGCCCCGCTGCGCAGCTTTATTTTGGTCTGCAATCAAAACCCATGTAATGCGAACACCATTAAATAGCCGTTATGTCATCGTAAATTGTATATATAAATATATATATATCCACAAAACCACTGGTGCTTGTGTGAAAAAATTTGCTCGATAGCCTCTAAAGGCAACGCGATGCTGCAAACACTCCCTGCGTTGTTCATCCACCACAGCCAGCTGGGCCTTAGCGTTAACCTGCCCAGTAAATGTGTGTGTTGTTTAGTGTACAAACAGCTAATTTCAACGGATTATGCTCGGCGTTTGCCTGGAAACAAAGCGCTGCGCGAGGATGGGAAACAGAGGAAGCATATGAATCCAAGGACAGCCGAGAGCTCGAGCCCGTCCACGGTCATGTCGTTGAGAGGGGCGCGAGGAAATACATGGTTTTAATTTTTTTTTTTTTTTTTTTTTTTAACTGTCATTGAACGGTGCTTACCTTCTCTCGCCTTCAGGAGAACCGTGTTGGCCACGATATTTTCAATCTCCATTGTCAGAATGTGAATTCCGAGCAGTCGCGATACATTTCACTCAGTGGAAAAGACGGTTTTTCTTATCAAACGTGCCGACGACGGTGAGGCTGCTGCACGCGCACTGGGAGACCGCGGCACTGGTGCATAGTAGGTGTTTAATAGTGGTCGTCGTACCTCTCCATTACAAGATATTTGATCAAACGCTACCTTCGGAGCCTGTGTGATTACGACGGGCTTGTTAGCATTCACAGCCTGCCTCCCTTCCCTCTGCCTGCTTTTCCTTCCTGCTTCGGCTCCCTCCTCCTCCTCCTCCTTTCTCTTCCCCCTCCTCCTCCTCCTCCTCCTCTTCCTCGCCCCTCCTCTGCACAACGGACCAGCGAGAGTAGGAGGGATCAATTTACAACCACTGCAACCACACACACATTCACACACACTTACACACACACATACAGCAGTGCACTCATACATACATGCATGCAATTTCCTAGGCTTAGTCTCCTGAAATTATGGATGGATATGCCATTTATTGTGTGTCAGGTTTGAATTAACCCTTTCATGCATGAATTATTAGAACCTTAATCAAGATGTTTTTTCCTGAGTGTTTTTATTCCACTTTAGGCATGAAAAAAAACAATGTGATTGATTTTTTTTTTCTTATGAACCTATTTTTCATGGAGTTACAAAAATTTCCACTCAGCTGGACACCATGCGTTTAATTTTTGAAGCAAAGAAACATGCATTTACTGTCATACTGTGTGAAAGCTATGAAATAAATGTTATTTTAATGTTGCTAATCTCGTATTTTCTCACATTTTAACATACTATAACATTGGTCAACAACAAATTTATTGTTTAAGTTTTTTGAGCTGATTTAGGATAATTTTGGTGTGCTGAATCCAAAATTCACATTAATTTTGCTCAATCAGGTCAACTTTCTGAACTATGCTACATATTGGCTTTTTAACATTTTTGCTTACATTTATGGGCATTTTCACATCATATGATATAAAATTCTTTCATATTTCTTGCAATAAACGAGTTCTGAAGATTTTACTTTTGCCAATTTATGATTAATGGGTTTTTTTAATATTACAGGTGAATGAAATGGCTTCGACTAGAAGATCTTGCAAAAATAAGCCTGACGTATTCTGCTACATCTGCGGTGAATACACCATTGTACCTAACAGGTACAATGGTGAAATTATTATTATTTTTTTTTCTCTTAAAACCTATTTTGGGTGAGAACTATATAAAAAATCAACTGATAAAGTCAAAAAAATGTAATCAATTTTGTGAGAAGATCAAATTTTTCAAAATCAAATTAGCAAAAAAAAAACCTGACCTGATTGAGAAAAACAGATGTCATTTTTGGATTTAGCGGTGCAAAATGGTCCTAATTCAGTTGAAAAAACCTAGACAACTTGCAAAAAACATTTTTTTGTTACCCAGTGTAATAGTAGTTATTTCTCACTCAAATAATATGCAAAAAACAACAAAACATAACAACTTTAAAAAAACACACAAAAAAACAACTGTTAATTACAGTCTAATAACAATTAGCAATTGATTTACACTCAAATATGTTGCTGCAGATCAGGTTTATCAAGAACAGGAATGTTACAGTAAACAGTGTATTATGGGATGGTGCATAAGTATCCACTGTGTTGGTTGATATGCAAGTAAAACAACAAAATCCATGAATATACAAGAGAACAGCTGTAGAATAACTGTCCACTGGAGTGACCAGTATGCATGAAAGGGTTAATATGTGCTTATGTGAGTGGTTTTCTACAAGTTTCCCTCAGTCACAAGTTAATATTCTCCCCAGCAGCACATAAGGGTTAGGATTGGAAACATCTAGAAAACTTAAATGTTTCCCCTGTACTTCAAAACATGAATAATCATACTAATAAAAGTTTTCCTTTCCATGACTCTGTGGGTAGTGTATTATCAGAAAATAAATGCTGAGACCTGATCTAATCTGATTGTATGATCTACTGAAACCACAAGGATTTAAGTAGAGCCATGTGTCTACAAACTGAGAAGAGAAGCTGACGTGTTAATTTTATGCATCAAATTAGCTGCAGTCTGAGGTCAAAGGTCACTAATTTCCTATCTTCATACTTGTAGGCCACAGGTGTCAAACATGCGGCCCTGGGACCAAATCCGGCCTGCCAGAGGGTCCAATCCGGCCCCTGGGATGAATTTGTAAAATGCAAAAATAACACTAAAATATGAATAATCCTTTTAGCTCAGGTTCCACATTCAGACTAATTTAATCTCAAGTGGGCAGGACCAATTAAATACTATCATACTAACATATAAATAATGACAACTCCAAATTTTTCTCATTGTAAATGTAAATATTTAACATATATTTACACTAAAACAAAGTATAATTTTGCAAAAAAAAAAATGTGAATAACCTGAAATGTCTTAAGAGAAGTAAGTACAATTTTAACAATATTCTGCCTGTCACTCAATGTTTTGTGTCTTTGTAGATCCACTGTTGATTTGTAAGTTATAATGTACATGTGTAGATGATAAACTGAGGCAGAATATTGTTAAAATTACACTGATTTTTTTTTCAGTTTGTTCATGTTATTCACATCTTTTGAAAGGATAGTTTGTAGATGTAAACCTTTTCAGAATGTAAATTCACTTTTTTTTTTCGCTCTAAAATATAGAGAAAAGTTTGGAGTTGACATTATTTATATACTATTATATTATTTTACTGGTTCGGCCCACTTCAGATCTAATTTAGCTGAATCTGGCCTGTGAACTACAATGAGTTTGATGCCCCTGCTGTAGGCAATCTGTCAAATGATTAGATCAAATAATATCATCACTTTTTATTCATTATTATGTCACATATTATATGTACTAGAACCAGGAATAGGATTAAAACATAAAAATCACAATTAAATATCTCTTTTTTTTTTCTTTTTTTTTTTAACAGTGTGGGTTCAGACATTAAGTCACTGGGAATTCCCAAAGAAAAATCCAGTTTGTGTACCTGGTTTGTTGTCATTATTTTCTTCTCCACAGTCATAATACACTGTTCCATAGTATGACATTCGCGTTTCATCGGCGGCGTAGACTTTTTAGGAACAAAATCTGCTAATTTTTCAATGGTCCATGTATAGTCAATGCTGCCACCTACTGGTAATGACACAAAAATACAAAAGGACTGTGTACAGAATACTTTTAGACTCTCCTATAACTGATCACAGCTACAGTATAAATACTTACTCGCTACATACCGATAAAACTTACAAAAATGCAGTACATGGTTGACAAATCTTGAAGTATATTTGAACATTTTTTGACATCCTTTTTCATTTACAGTGTATCCGGAAAGTATCCACAACACTACACTTATTTAGGCCCACATTTTATTGTGTTACGGCCTTATTGCAAAATAGATTAAATTAACTGATTTTGAATGAATACCTCAAACTATACACACAACACCTCATAATGATGAAGTGAAGAAAGTTTGTTTGAATTTTTTTTTCAAATGTATTGACAATAACTTGTCTTAAAAAAAAGAAAAAAAGAAAGAAAGGTGTAGTGCTGCGAATACTGTCTGGTTGTATCTGTCAGGTACGTCATGCTTTCTGTAAAAATCATTATTGTCAATGGTCAAATTCCACAAACTGCGTGCTTTGTGAAAAAGGTGGTTTCATTTTAATGATCATTATTACAATGACGTCACTATTATGTTTTTGCCTCTAGATGTACAGTGCATTTTATGAAAAAATAAATGAGATTGACTGAAAATATGGAGGAAGAAAAAGAGGCATCCTGTCTGAATCCTAGACTGCAATTGAAACACTAGATGGTGCTGGTGCCAAATAAATGTGTAGCTAAAGCAACTTTATTCTCTGCTTCATAACATTTGTAGTGGATTTTTTAACTAACCACATGTCTGCTGCTGTGATTATACAGATAGAAGAAAATGTTGGTGCAGGCCTTTGTTATGCTATGGAAAAGGAAAAGGAGGAATTTGATGCAAAAGACAGATTAGTGTATAAACACATACAAACAAGTAGATACTACTGAGAAGACTAAAACATGCTCTTACCAAATACTCATTAGGATAAAAATGGACCTTCCAAAAAGACTATTTCATTATTGGCTGTTGGCCTATTTATTCATTTTCACACAGCTTACTTATTGCTATCTTACAGCAGGTGACACTGTGTTTTGACGACATATTTTTCTCATCAAAACAACAGGACAATAGACTTGGCCCTCAAATACCAAACTCACACCCCCAAAAAGAACAACAACACCAACAACAACACCACCACCACCACCACCACCAACAACAACAACAACAACAACAACAACAACAACAACAACAACAACTGATGAATGGATTATTTTTAATTGAAAAAGAAAAGTAACATGAAAATGAGAGTATTTCCATTAGTGGCTGTTATAATACACTGCACTACCTGCAAGTTTGTGACATTTACTGACATCTAGTGGTAAAATTGCAGGTTTTTATTTAAGGCAAAGGAAAGGCAAATTTATTTGTATAACACCATTCATACACAAGGCAATTCAAAGTGCTTTACAAAGGCATAGAAGCACATAAAATTACATGAGACAATTGCAGAGAAGAAGATTAAGAGACTATAAAATGTGGTCTAAAACTCAACATACTCATATTTGACATCTTCTCTCAATTCTCTCTTTTACTGGTGAAAATGACAAATCAAACAACTGTTGAATCAGCTGTTTTAGTATTTCAATGTGACACATTCCCTTTGGATAGACAGTAGGGCTGTGGGGTTAGAGTTTAAACAGTGGGGCTGAATGAATACAGTAAGGACATGTTCTGGTATCCTATCTGTTTTGCTCAATTTGGATTTATTTAAAAAAAAAAAAAAGAAAAAAAAGGTGTGTCTGGCTTAGTAAAATACATAATTATGTCTAGAAAATAATTTTGGATCATGTTCAGTGATGCATGCACGAAGTATGTGACTCTATTATATTAATACCGACATGATTTACTCAAATGGAAAGGAGTTCCATTAAAGCAACAAATACTTATGATCGTAATAACAACAAACATTTGTAAATAAGACATGTTTAGGTGATCAGTTGGGATCTTCCATTCACTTCTGCATGGAATGTACAACTTTTAAACCTTCTTAGTTTGCCTTCAAATTGAACATCTAGCCCTCCTTGTAGATTCTAAAGCTTGAATTTTATGTATAAATATAGCGTGTTTAACATATTTCAAGCAATAGAATCTACTAGGTGGGCGAGAATGTCATTTTAGATTTGAAAAGTCAAACCTAATGATTTTTGCTGTATTTTCCAACATGATATTCAAATGAGTTCAGGTCAAAGGTCATGTTTGGTCATTAAGTGGAGCCGGATACAATACATATTAAATGCACTATTTAAGTATCATATGCGTGAATTATATTTAAGTTGATAAAATTGCATAAGAGCTTTTATGGGATTTTTAGGGAATATTGCTGGTACGAGGTGATGACAAATGGGGGTGAGTTCAGCATCTGGAGGTTTAGATAGTTGTAGAATATCAATATACGGCATCATAAGATCGGTCCCTCTTGGAATCAAAAATTCAACTATTTCTGGGTAAGTCTATGAAAGTGGGCCAGGTAGGTACAAAAAGGAGACAAACCCTTGATATGATAGGCTAAGTCTAAAGTTTCATTCAATTTTAACCTATCTGTCTGTCTGCCTGCCTATCTATCTATCTATCTATCTATCTATCTATCTATCTATCTATCTATCTATCTATCTATCTATCTATCTATCTATCTATCTATCTACCTACCTACCTACCTACCTACCTACCTACCTACCTACCTACCTACCTACCTACCTACTAGGCCTGTAACGGTACACAAAATTTTCGGTTCGGTACGTTTTCGGTTTTCAAAGCCACAGTTCGTTTTTTTTTTTTTTTCGGTTCGGTACGGGAAGAAAGAAAACCCCTAAAAATGTCTTTAATACATTTATGAATTTTTGCTAAATTTTCCCCCAATTTTTGGACACAATAGAATATAGAAAAACAGGAATATAATTCTGCTGCTATAAATCAAATAGAAAATAAAATGAATTATTAATATTACTAACTGTATTTTAAACTTTAGTATTGCACTTTTCCCTGAAAGGTAGTTTTGAACAAACAAAAATCTAATCACAGTTCTGTCAGTTCACATTCTGCATAAAAATACCAAAAAAATTCCACATGAAGTGCAACATTAACAAGAGGACAAACTGGTATTCTCTTTGAACAAACTGAAGAGCAACAATGACAACAAAAAATTAACCAAATTATTTATTTTAGGACAGCTAACAAACTGTTTAGGCCACTTTGTTACTTGCGCGCGCGTGCAGGGTGCGATTTGCTGGGGGAATGGTTCGTTTGCTTGTTTTTTGGTCAGAGCCAGGGGGGTGGGGGGGGTCCATAACTAACGAAACTAACACTGGTGTGAAACGAAAGTGAAATGTTATATACTTTCAACGTCCAACTCCGGGTTCTATTCCTCTGTTATACAGCGTGTGTGTGTGAGAGACAGACAGACAGACAGAGCAGGTGTAAGTGTTTTAGAACTACCATAGCTCTTAGGCAGTAAACAACGTCCATCTTATTAACGTCTGTTTCCCCGTTGTTGTCAGTGAGCCCAAACGGGACTGTAATAATGGTGGAGGGTCTCCAGTCTCTTCCTTCCAGGTTCACATCATTTTTTTTTTTAATCTTATATCAGCTGCTATTTCGTATTTTGAGTCAATGTGTGCGTCGTTCAATATGTCCGTGTAGAACTTGCACGGATTAAAAGTTCCGCATCAAACAACGTCTTTCGTTCCTTTTTCTTTTTCTCAACATACTGTGCCATTTCGGTACAGCTGTGTACCAAACCCAACAGGTGTGAACTGAAACGGTTCGGTATGTGTATCGTTACAGGCCTACTACCTACCTACCTACCTGTCTGCCTGCCTGCCTGCCTGCCTATCTATCTATCTATCTATCTATCTATCTATCTATCTATCTATCTATCTATCTATCTATCTATCTATCTATCTATCTATCTATCTATCTATCTATCTATCTATCTATCTATCTATCTATCTGTCTGTCTGTCTGTCTGTCTGTCTGTCTGTCTTTGTGACTGTTGTCTTTTTGTCTTCATCTTTAGTGCAAGTTAGTATTGAATAACAGTGTTAGTTTACCTACATTCCATCACTTAGACATGTGAATCAGCCTATTGTTGACCATAGATAAGAACTCCTCTGGGACTGACACTAAAGAGACGTCCCAGATCTAGTGTGTGTGTGTGTGTGTGTGTGTGTGTGTGTGTGTGTGTGTGTGTGTGTGTGTGTGTGTGTGTGTGTGTGTGTGTGTTTGATGTCTGCTGTTTCCTGCCTCCGTGTGTTTTCACGTGACCGCGCTAACCCAGCCAGTGCACCTCAGAGGCACTCACACAACGGAAAGCACAAACTAACTCCGCTCATTTCAGCTCAGCAGCCCTATTTCAACGACACACTTCTTATTGAGGAGACACGGCTGATTTTTAAGGATGTTTTCACTCGGGGAAAAAATGGAGTTCCTTATAGCAAACCCTTTTTCTACACCCGTTGGTCAGAGGATCGGTAAGTCGCAGCTGCTTTTTTAAACTGTCGCTACCTGAACTACCCGTAGTTGTATTCATCATTTGTGAACTTCACAAATCACACATTTATTTTTTATAAACTCACTGATATAGCTTCATATCTAATAATTTTTTTTTGTTGTTGTTACTTTTTATACCATTTAAACAGTAAATATTTGACAGAAGTTAAGAAGAAGTCCGTTTAGCCAATGACAATACAGAGGCGGGACTAACTTCTCTCGTTCTCCCGTGTTATTGGTTCCTCTAACTTAGACGACAACTCCATTAGCCAATCAGCGACGATATAGAAGCTACTTGATGATTCTCTCACTTCCTTAGTCAGTGATGTATTTTGTCAAGTTGCAGATTCACACCTTTTGCACAAGTGTTCTCACAGCCTAAATTAGTCATATGATATGTAGAGCAAGTTTTATATTTATTTGCTTCTGGTGTTTTTTTTTTTTTTTTTTTTTTTTTTTTTGAGGACACTGAAAAACCAAACCATCATTCATTAAAAGGTTTTGAGGTCAGCTGGGGATGCCTGGAAAATGTGTAATCATAATAAGCCAGGAGTAGTGAGAAAAATGTTGCACACCCATTCGAGTCAAGCCTTCCGTCCTCTTATCTCCTCCACTCAGTGTCTTACACATGAATGTCAAGAGAGGCTTGAGCTCCTTTTGAGGCGAACAGAACAGGAGCAGCTGACAGTCACATGAAGTGGAGGGAGCTGGGGAAGGAGAACGGGTGAGAGGGAGGGAGGGTGGCAGGGAGGGGATGCAAGGAAAGGAGGAGAGTGTTTTGAGAAATGCAGGGCTTAGGCTTCAGAGAAGTATGGGGGTTTGGGTAAAAAGGAGGGAGTTTAGAGGCTTATGACGAGTCCATGAGGAGTGGAGTGCAAAGAATAGTTGGCTTTGATTGTTAAATAGGTTAGTGGAAAAAACACTGAAGATGACAGCCTATTTCTCACGCTGCATATTACCACCCCATACCGTAGCTCCAGTCAGAAAGATTAAACATTTTTATATTTGGGTTACAGTGGTGGCATACATTAAAGGAAAATATAGGACTTTTTATTACACTACACTTACCGTATTTGACAGCTTTATCTTAATTCCTTATTACAATTTTTCATCCACTTCCCATCCCTTGAAAGCCTAACTTCTCCTTAAGATAAATAAGCTCATTTAAAATCCCCTGGAAATACTTTTTTTTTTAACTCATGCACAGAGACACTTGGTTCTCACAGGATAGTGATGCCACACACATAAAATGATCTTACAGAATATGATGCATGATGTGGCTTGAACTACGTACTAGTGTACAAAGTAGTTCAAATGAGCTCAACCTTGAACATGTACAGGTGGAGAGTGTAAAATACTTGAAGATGAATCCAGAAACTTATGTTTGGGGCCAAATAGTGAAGCAATGAATAAACAGGAAAAAACAACAACATAATAACACAAAAAGAAACATATATAGGACATACAAAAAGAAAACTCCCATGAACTAAGCCCAGTGATGCATAAAGATGAGATTAGTTTGACAAATAGTTATCCCATAGTGTTCGTATACATGCAATACTTGAAATATTTTAATGACAAAAAAATCTAACTAATCAAATGAACAGTTTAATATTCAGCACTACAACTGAAATGAATATGAGGCAAACAAACAAACAAACAAAAAAAAGACTGTGAATGAAATAATCCAATGTTGTGATAAACATAAGGTGTGTATTGAATTAAATAAGTTATAGTAGTAAAACACTGCACAGTATCCATATGCACTTTTCATCTAAGACTTAAAAAAAAACAAAAAACTTCGACCAAGATATTGAAATTTAAGGAGGGGAACTACGGAGCTGTGGTGAAAAGCTACTGCATCCCTCGCGGTGGTCACGTGACTCTCACATGCAATTTTCATGGTTTAAGCACATTTTGATGATGAAACATACTTTTCTGAAGTACGGATTTCAATGCATTACTACTACATGAAGTGGAGGATTTTCACAGTTTTCAGTTAATACTTTTCCTTCAGTAAAGTAAATCTGAATACCCCCCTCATGATTCAATTGTGTTTATTAGTCATTTGGAACAGGAGTGAAACAGGGTATGTTTCAGGTCACGGCTGGCTTTCTTAAATACTTGCCTTCAGGCCTCCCACACAGAGTCTTAAAGAATGGAATTTAGTCATTAAAGGGACAACAGCTTTTACACAACCATCAGGAGGAGTATTACACACACTGAGAAATTATTGCGAAATGATAAATGTAGCTCTGGGGCAGCTTTTCAAAGTAAGAGAGAATAAACACCCTCCAACCTTTCTTCTGGGATACAACCAATACAATTTCTTCCAGATCTATGAATGTAAGCCACTGTATGACATTTGAAACTGTAGGACATTTTTAAACATTTCTGTTGTGAGTTGTTGTGATGTTATGAACGAAAGACTATGTGGTTTTATCTTAAGTGTCCAACAATATAAAAAAAAAAAAAAACCTTCACACCTAGATATTGGTTTGTATTAGTGCATGATTACACGTTCAGCTCTGTGTTGACAGAGCGAGCGACCAGTGGTGCCCAGCAGTCGGAGGACTGGGGCCTCAACATGGAGATCTGTGACATCATCAATGAGACTGACGATGGGTGGGTTCAACAATCTTCTGTTGTGATCTGACTGGAGATGAAGATTCCTATGTTATCATATATACATCTATTTACATGTTAAAATCGTGATTACTGGTAAATAAAATAAGATAGGTATTTATCATTGGAGACATTAGCCACCAAAAAATTCTAACCCATCTATTGCTCTGTCTTTTCAATGGTACTCATCATTGCTTTTTTTCTTGAATATAAGTGTTACATGGATCATCTAATGCAAAGTCATTTTTTTATACCCAGGCCAAGGGATGCAGTTAAAGCTATTAAGAAGAGAATTGTTGGAAACAAGAACTTCAGAGAGATCATGTTAGCGCTTACTGTAAGTACTCATCTGCACAGGATGGTGGGTAAAATGCATTCAGTTTGTTTAGAGTTGTGAAAGGCGTAGTGTAAGAAAGCAGTTTGAACACCAGATTAACCCTTGTGATGATTAACAGGCCTAACACAACAGCTAAATAAACATTCAGATTCTTCGTGTGCATACTGACAGCTTTGGAAAAGAGTTTTAAAGGAGTGATATTTTGCTTTTTTTTTTTTATAAATGTAATTATGCATTTTAAAACATTTCCCTGTGGTCTACATAAACTGTAAATGCTATGCTTGGACTTGAATTTTTCATTAATTCAACTCCACAGGTCCATCTTCAACCCTATTTCTGAGTATTGACGCCAGAAAGGTGGTTTTGAGCGCTGGCCCTTTAAATGCAAATGAACCACTTCGCACCCCAACCCCTCCAGGTTGTTGGCTGTGTTGTTTTGTCCCGTTTGACCAATAACTGAACATTTTAGGAAATCTGCTTGAAGTTTGGACATATTTTCAGTATGGACTACAACCGCTACTGCTGATAAACAATTATGTCGTACTCGAGAAATGTTCATGAGAAGTCTTGACCTTATGTGTGCAAATGTCGTGACGTAACTAGTTATAGACGTAACAAATTAAGAAGGAATTAAAACAGGTCGTAGAAATCCACTCGATTTTTGCCAAAATGAATATAAAGATAGCTGTGCAGCACCTGGAGGGTTCAAATTCAAACTTTATGAACTATTAGGGTCCAAATACACAAATAAATGTACCAAAGACTAATAAAAGTGGGTTTAGCAAAATATGAACCCTTTAATCTGGAACACCTTGAGAGATGTCTTATATTTACACTTTTGTTTCAGGTTCTCGAGGCCTGTGTGAAGAACTGTGGACACCGCTTCCATGTTCTGGTGGCATCACAGGAGTTTGTTGAAGGGGTTTTGGTCCGTTCCATTTTGCCCAAATACAACCCCCCTACTGCCCTCCATGACAGGGTGCTCAGCCTCATACAGGTATGTGGATTTCCTCATAGCACTGACATGATTGGGCAGTGTAAAAGAACCTAAGTTTGGATTGCTTGGTTTTGCTTACTTTTTCACCTGTGCTGTACTCAGAGCTGTTATCAACCAGCTTTATACAGCCAGTCCCCTGTTACAAGAATAATGATCATACATTTGGAGGGAGCAATGGAATTTTATTTTGAAATAGCAATTTTTCCTTTGTTTCCTTTTTGTTTCTATTTGGTCAGGTTACTACAAGCCTGCATTTGTTTAGTCATTACACTGCAAAAATCAAAATCTTACCAAGTGTATTTTTCTCATTTCTCGTCAGAATGTCTCATCACACTTAAAATAAGACATAATCGCCTGAAGAGTAACTTTTCAGTAAGATATAAGAGCTTATTTTTAGGCAGTAAATCTTGAAAATCTTATTTCAAAAAATCTTACCAAGATAATTTTCACTTGCTCCAGATTTTTTGCTTGAATTAAGCAAAAAAAAAATCTTGAATTAAAATCTGCTAATGGAACAAGTGAAAATTATCTTGGTAAGATTTCAAGATCTATTGTCTAAAAATAAGTTCTGATATGTCACTGGAAAGTTACTCTTTGGGTGATTATGTCTAATTTTAAGTGTGATGAGATATTTTGACTAGAAATGAGAAAAAATACACTTAGTAAGATTTTAATTTTTGCAGTGTAATGACTAAACAAATGCAGGTTTGTAGTAACCTGACCAAATAGAAAAGGATTTGAGGAAAGAAAGAAAAACAAAGGAAAAACTGTCATTTGCTTAATTCAAGATTTTTTTTTTGCTTAATTTAAGCAAAAAATCTGCCAATGGAACAAGTGAAAATTATCTTGGTAGGATTTTTTGAAATAAGATTTTCAAGATCCATTGCCTAAAAATAAGTTCTTATATCTCACTGAAAAGGTGCTCTTTACATGTTTATGTTTTATTTTAAGTGTGATGAGATATTTTGACTAGAAATGAGAAAAATACACTTTGTAAGATTTTATGTTTTCCAGTGTATAACCGTCTATATTCCATCCATCCATCCATCCAGATTTATTTTCTGCTGCCTCCTCAATGTTGACTCCATGCCTTTGGCCTTGCTCTGCCATGCAGTCAAAACTTTGTGTAGACACATTACCAGGAATGATAACATCTGATAGTCTGGTCCTGAGGGACTCTTTCTTTTAGTTTTGTCACCTTGTTGTTTCCCTTGTCACCTATTTTGTGCCACAATTAATTTGTCAAATGCAACTTTGTTTTTACCTGTATGTGATCAATATGAATTCATTAGCTATACATTTTTAATCTTGTTTTGTCATGCACAGTCTTGGGCTGATGCATTTCGTAGTGCTCCCTCCCTGGTGGGGGTGGTACATGTATATGATGACCTGAGGAAACGAGGTCTGGAGTTCCCCATGACAGATCTGGATGCTCTGTCCCCCATCCACACTCCACACAGGGTGAGTCCACAGAGCTAACATACATACAGAGTTAGATGCATGCCTACATTTCTATCTCTAATCTCCTTGCCCTGTTCTCACAGAGCATCCCAGAAAATGGGACTCATGATGTGACCCCTACCACAGCACATCCAGCTCAGACACAGCAGCAGAGCCCCTCTAGTCAAACCATTTCACCTCCAGTACAGCCCAGGGATGGACCAGTTTCCCTCTCTACAGAACAGGTACCATTGAAAACACATCAGTTATGTTCTGTTCACAAAAAAATAAGATAAATGCTTTGAAAGGATAATATGTTTGTCACTTTTACTTCTGACCTTTTTGATTCCAAAACAAAAGCAGATCATCAGTGTTTACTCAGATGTTGGTGTTGAGAAGTTTTGATAACATATAAATCATGGTTCACATAATTCACACATGACTGCAAGTTTAAATGTGTAGATGAAATTAAAGAACTGATGCATTTTAATTTTGCTTAGGGTGCTGTCTGATATTTTATAAAAGGCTATTGTTGCCCTGATCTGATAATAAGCTGCTCTGATTAATTAGTGCAATTTAGAAATTAGATTTTATGTGACTATGTAATGAGCGGAACTCTTTTCCCATCTCTTTGTCGAACTGCAGCAACATTTGAAGTGTGCCCTGTAATTTTGTCACTTGTATTTCTCTCTATTGTGTAGCTACACTCTATAATCAGTGATAAAATGTTGAACACAGCATTAATAAGGCTTAGAAATGGGTGCTTCTATGAAACTGGGTTTATTTTGGTAGCTGGCACTTTGCCAGCTTTTTTAGACCCAATAATAAAAGAGAAATTTAGACATATTTCCCCCCAGAATGTACCTGATGATGACCCCAGATAAATGCAAAAAAATTTTACTCTTGCTCTGAGCCATCCCAAAATTAATGAATTTTTAATAAAATATTAGGGCCAAAACAGGAGTAAAACTGGAACAGGAAATGCTACCTAGGTGTCAGTGCATTTGATCTGGAAAACATGGCTGTAAATGGTCTTATATACCACTATAAATAGACAGTGTGTTAACCTCAGCTAAGACCCAGCTATGGGTTTTTTGTCCACATTTGTGGACAAGAGTTTCACAAACTTTATACAAAAAAAGAAAAGAAAACTGTCCACCACAAAGGACATTCCATAAAAATTTGAAAAACTGCATCTGAAAAAACTGTTGCATCATGATGTTTCCAATAAAGCTGGTACTTTGCTGACATTTCCTGGGTCTCAGGAGGTTAAATTTGATTATCTTAGTGGTTTTTGTAATCCAGATATGCAGGTTTTTCATGAATCGGCAGTATCATTCCAGGTAACCCATTGTGTCCACTTGCGTTACATGCAGAACCTGCCTATTTAAACAAATAAATTGTGAGTGATTTTGCAATAGGGATCATTTGTGTGCCTTGCATAATTAGTTCAATTCCCAAAATGTACCTGTGAGAGAATAAAAAGATATTCCAAAAAAATAGTAGCGCGTGATTTTCATGTCCTTTTTATCTTGTTACTTGTGGATTTTTTTAAATAAAAAAAAATATAAAAAAATATATAAAAATGTGTTTTATCTGAAAAATAGTTTCTCTTTTATCTCAGTAAATATTTATTTTTAAAATAGACCCAAAGTGCTTCCACACTTGTTTCATAACATTAGTCTACATCTGGTTTGAATTTTTAGCCCCGATGTCCTGTTTTTATGGACCAGTTTCATAGAAGCACCCAAATATGTTTATTCAGCTTCATAATTTATGTTTTTTTGTGTGTGTATGTCCAGGAACAGAAGTTGCGAAGGGAGTTGGCACTTGTGAAGGGAAATCTCACTGTGATGTCTGAGATGTTGAATGAGGTTATACCTGGACAAAGTCAGCAGGATGACACTGAGCTGCTACAGGTGTGTGTCTGAAACAGCACAGTGTTTACTGTATCCAAATAGTTTAATCACACTGGACAAATATGTGGTCCAACTTTTCCATTTATAAACAAGTAATTTGTCAAAAACTGAATACAGGAGTAAGAACCCAAGTGCAGAACCAGCAGACAGAATCAAAGTTCACAAAAAAGGTTTATTAAAGATTACAGAAAAATGAGGATTCAAACAGACGTCCGATGTATTAGGGTGTGCGCAGGAAATCTCAAGTCGCAGGTGAGGGACAGATGTGTGGTCAAAAGCCAGATAGACGGGTTCAAACAGGGGTTCCGAGCAGATGTACCGACATGACAGGCTCGGGTCAAAACGAGGAGGCAGAGGTACTGGCAGGGGATAGGTGAGGCTCAGGAAAACAGGCAGACGGGAACAAAATGAGGGTAGGTATCTCACAACAGAAGAATGCAAACTGAAGGAGAAAGCACATGGTATATATACACACTGGGAGAGGGAGACAACGAGACACAGGTGAAACACATTAGGGCAGGGTAAGGTAACCACATGAGTGGGAAAGGAGGGAACAGGAAGTAAAGACACCAGACAGGACACAGGAGGGAGGATGCCAAAATAAAACAGGAAATGACAGGACAACACAAAAAGACACTACTGTCTGGGAGCAGATGTGACAGTAACTGTTTTTCTGTTCTTTGGGTTACATTATTTCTCGCCTCCATCTCTGATTTTCACTTAATCTTTTATTACAGACCACCTTTAGACTTTGCTAATGGCACACATTTACTGCAGCATTGTTTCCAATGTTCCTTTTCCAATGTCACAACATTTTATCTCCATGCTGAACCTAAACCTGACCAGCTGAAGCAACCCTAGATCACAGCACTGACTCACAGGCTTGTACTGTAGGCCCTAGGCATGATGGGTAATCACTCCATCCACCTCTCTTCTCACCCTGATACACCCATCACTCTGGAACTGGGTCAATCTGGACTCATCAGACCTTTTCTCCATTGAAACACAGTCCAATCTTTATTCTCTTTATCAAACTGATAGATGTTTCAGAGATTAGAACCTATTCACTGCATCAGTTAAAGGGTTAATGAACTTGTTGCAGCTGACGCATATTTATCACTGCAGTACTTATCCAATGGAAGGATCTCAACTATTTACTTAGTTAAATCCAGGTGGGAACTTTTTTTGGCTTGACTGTCTATAGGTAATTTCTCGCAATCTGGTAAAGGCTCATACTGTCTTCCACATAAAATTATTGTAGGTTAGTCATTTATCAGCTGCTATCACCTGCTGTCTGGCCAATCCTCCTGAGCAACCTATTGAGGACTTGCAGCTGACGTCACTGGTCATGTGATTGTTGTTTACACCGCTATATTGGTAGGCACGCTATCTGGATCCAGAAAGTCAGAACTGTTGCTTTATATTGTGTTTTTCTTTGGACTTGTGTTTGCGTGTTTTGTTAGTTGCGAGTATGTCTGCTTGTGATAAAGGCACCATAGATGAGTTTCAATGTTTACCAACAACAGTGATGCACGGGCAACTCAGAGGCAAAAACATGAGTACCAGCTACCAGCCGGCTCACATCAGCTGCGTACACCTCCAGGCTCTCCCCCGGAACTCGTGAACGAGCCGATATGTTAGCTCTAAAACAGTCCATTAACTGTCTCTGTGCCGATCCCATCTTCTCTTTCACGGCCGCATAATTTGACTTGACCGCATCGGGAAGGCTGTCCCATAGTAGAAAAGCAGACTTGCACAGATGGGTGGGGAGTATTGTCACCAGCTCCCCACTGAACTCACCAGTGTCGCCCGCCGTAGCTCCGACTGCCACTTCCAGCTGCTTCACCCAGCTGAGGAAACTCTGGCTGCCATCACCGGCCAAGGAAGCAGGTAGATCCACAATCACTCTGTCTCTATAGGGTGATAGGCCAGGGGAAGCCCTCCTGGTAGGTTTAAAGGGGTCTTCATCACCGTACCACGCAGGCTAACTATACTGAGAAGCTACGATAACTGCGGTAATAACTATAAACAGCGGTCGGCAGAACAGAACCACCACTGCTACCAGTGGAACCGAGCGGTCTTTCTGCCTAACTTATAACTGGTGAAAGCTAAGTAATAAACACAGGAGTTTAGCAGGTCCATTGTTTAACACGTTGTACAATCCAAGGAAAGCTTGCCTACCAATATGGCGTCGTAAACAGAAAACCACGTGATCATGTGACGTTTGTGCAAAACCTCAATAAGACACGTCACAGCAACATCATGTGACGCTTCTGACAAAGGCTACAGGAAGTAGCTGAAACTAGTGAAACAGATAAACAAACTACCCCTGTGTGATAAATGAATTACCTACAATAATTTCTCACAGTATTACCTGGATATTACAGCAAATTTACTACAAAAAATGAATGAGGAAATGTTCATAAAGAAGCTATCTGTGTCCATCCTGCAGTTTGTGTTTACAAAGAGTGATCCAACCACCACCTACTGAACCATTGTGTTGAAGTGTATACAGACCTTTATCAGCCTGTATTATTTAACTACTCTCTCTCTCTCTCTCTCTTTCTTTCCAAGTAGCAGCTGTACTCAGTGTGTAAGAACATGCAGACTCGTGTGGTAGAGCTCATTCCTCAACTGCTGGATGAAGGTTTTGTCGAAGAGCTGCTGGTGGTCAACGATGACCTCAACAATGCTTTCATTCGTTATGACAGGTGTGTCTTTACTTAGTTGGAAAAATGTACAGTTTGAGTGAGTTAAAAGCATATGTTGTATCTTGGTCATACTGTAGGTCATTTATATTCCTCACCATAGATAAGGGTACTTTCACAGCTTGTTTGGTCCAGATTTTCAGACTTTTTTCCATGGAACCAACTGCTGAAGTTTAGGAAGACCAAAGGGGGTGATCTTGGTCTGGATCAAACAAAAATGTGATGCTTTGTTAGTCAGAAATGTTGTAGAAATACTCCCACTACTGTGTGATTCTGTTTCAATTGAGTGATCGATTAGCTTTCAGATATTCTGAGTTTAAATAGGGGTCAATATCACTATAGGGTGCCTTTGGTGTCCTCTAGCAGAATCTAACTGTCACCATGAACACATTGCCAAATAATGAAATTCTGGGGATTTATTATGAATGGGCAAACACTTGCACATATATCAGCACAATTTTAAACCCCTTGAAATGTGATTTTGTTATTTCAAACAATGTTCTTTGAGGGAATGCACCTGATTTCTGCATGTTCCCTCACACTGTCCTTCTAACTTTAAGTGAGTTTGACAAGTGTTTAAATGAAAAAAAAAAAAAAAAAAAAAGGAAATACTTTTTAGATGTTGTCATTATTCTCAACAAGTTTTTCGATAAAACAAGTAATTTCGATTATGTAGATTTTTTTGTCATAATAATATTTAATATTCTACATGTGTCTTGAAATTGCTGTCCACCCTGTCATTTTGGGGGAATCACCTCTTTATTAATCTGGAGTGTCTTCATTGGAGGTGGAAACACAGTCGATGACAGCATTTAGTATTTACATTTATATTTAATTTTTTTTTTTTTTTTTAATCATTTTGTGTTTGGACTTAGATGTGGTTAAGTATGTCTACCCAGTCACCACAAAATATAAGTTAATATAAAACTTTTCAGAAATTCAAAAGATATTTGTTGAACATTACACCGTCCTCTTCAAATATGACCTACTTTGCCAACTCAAGGTCTGACATGTGGTCATTAAATGCTAATGTTAGCCAAAACTATTCACCCTGTCACTTATTTTTACGTGTATTTGTCGGTGACGGGGTGGACATATTTTCATATTTTGTGGTCTGCTTGTACTTTGTGTGCTTAGAAAAAATGTATTAAAAATGTGGGTGCTTGACCAGGATGCATTTCTAACAGCCTACAGTCGACTTAACACATTGAACATAAAGATAAGTGAAAATCTCAAGAATTTTTTTTTTACATTTTTAAGTCTGAAAGGCGCCTTATAGTGATACTGACCCATATACACTGTATAAATAAAGGTTCTTTGGTTAGAAGTGAATCAAGTAAATACCATCTCAATATCAAAGTTGTGCTGTAAGCCAAACAAAAGAGTCAAAAGAGTACAGGTAGATGATGATGACAGCAGGATATAGGTAAGTCATGCAGAGTTGTTAAAGATGTCTGAAGAAAGGGCTTTGGACTTTTGAATCGTGTATTTTCAAAATGTAGCTTGCTCGAACTGTTTTTCCAAGATCTCCTACCCTACCTTTAAGTCCATTTCCAAAAGTATAGTGACAAAAAAACTAAACATTTCAATTTTATACAATGGGATTTGACTTTGGTTTAGACAAAGGGTCTCAAACATGCGGCCTGGGAGCCAAAACTGGCCCACTAAAAGGGTCCAATCTGGCCCGCATGTTGAATTTGTGAAGTGCAAAAATTACACTGAAGATATTAACAATCAAGGGTGTCAAACTCATTTTAGTTTATGTTCCACATACAGACCAATATGATCTATGGTAAAATAATAGTAATAATAATCTGTAAATAGTGACAACTCCATTTTTATAGGTTCTAGGTTCAACTGGACTAGTTTTGCTCTTTTGAAGCACAACTAGTCCAGTTGAGCCTCGAAAAACTACAAGAAGCAATGAGCTATGACTTGAGCAAATGAGAAATTTAATGAGGTTAGGTCTTATTTTAGTTCCAAAATCCAAATTTTTACCAATATTCTGCTTGTTACCACATGTTTGTGTAACATTGTGTGTAATACACATGTATAAATGATAAGTTGAGACATATTATTGTTAAAACCGCACTTATTTTTCTTACAAATTTCAGTTTTGTCAGGTTATTCACATGTTTTTTGTTAAAGGATAGTTTGTAAATGTAAATGTTTTCATAATTTAATTTTTTTTATCGCACTAAAACAAAGAGAAAAAGTTGTCATTATTTGTAGGTTATAATGCTGTTATTTTACTGGTCCAGTCCACTTGAGATCCAATTGGGCTGAATGCACCCCCTGGAAGAAATGTCTTTGACACCCGTGGTTTAGACTTTCAAATGTGAAAATGTCATATTGAATATGTTGAATTAAGTCATATTGAATATGTTGAATTAAGTCATATTGAATATGTTTCAGGTTTGACAGACTTAACAAAGCACAGACTACAGCTACGCAACAGGTAGGACAAATCTCACTCTTTTTTTTTTGTTTTTGTAGAGAATAAACTTCTTTGTGTTTCAAACCATATTGTGTAAAGGTGTGTCATTATTAGTTAAGCTATGAGATCACCCACACACAAAGTGAATTTGACACCCACTTGGTTGTGTCTTTCCCAGTCGAGCACTGTCAGCAGCCCAAGTCTCATCGACCTCAGTTCTGAACCGTCAACCCACAGCCAACCTGCTGTCATCACAACAACCAGCCAACCAGTAATCAGCACTTGGGCCAATCAGAGGCAAGCAGCAAACCACAGTGAGTAAACGGTGCAGAACTTCTAAACCATGTATGTTAAAGTCACGAGGAAGCAGGGCTTTGACCTTCATGTTGTGATCTGGTGTATTTCTGACAGAATTGAGAATGTTGTGTCTGGATATCACATGAGCAGGGATTGTTTTAAAAAAAATAATGAGCTGCATCAAAAAAAGAAAGAAAAGGGTTTTTCCCATCTCCCAAAATGCACTTTATAATGGGATTGGTGTAAGGTTTAAAGTTTATTAGGGGAGTAAAGAAGGGCAATTATCCTCCTCTAATGTTATTGGCTGAAATGTGTTGTGGAGTTATTACTATGTAAACAACAGGTAACATAATTTTAGAGGAAAAATAGAAGACAAACTTAATGGCTAGTGTCAATCAGTGGTAGGGAAAGTAGTTTTTCATTCAAGTGTTACTAAATGAAAAAAGCTATTTGTTCTGTCATGTAGAAGTAGAAGAGGAGGAGTTTGACATGTTTGCCCAGACCAGAGGCAGCTCCTTGGCAGAGCAGAGGAAAAGGTGAGTGATTCCCAAGACACCTATACAGCTTTATGACATACACACTTTCATAAGCAGTGGATGAAAACCATATACCATTTTATTTAGCTTTTCTTTTTTTTTTTTAATCTTACAAGACTCACTAACAATATTTGAAATATTGCATTTTAAATTTGGCCCAAGATTCAATTCAGTCTTAAAAAATCACATTGAAAAAGACAAAAATCTCTGATGTGTTAATGAACATAAAAGAAAAAATGGTCAAGGTTGTCCCTGAATAAATGAATCGTATTTTGAAAATATAAACAAATGTAGATGTTGATTCCTGTAGCATGCTCAAAAAAAAGCTGACAAAAGACAAAATTTGTCTGAAAAGTTGGTTACGGGTAAGGGATCATGACTAAAAATAAAGTCTACCAAAGGATTAATCTTTACAAGGATGGATTAAGGTTCTGCACTTTATGAGAAGAATGACATTCAGTTCAAAAAGAGGATTTCTCGATGCAAAATTGCAAAGAATGTTGGTCTGTCATCTACAATACATAGGTGGTCAGGGAAAAAAAAAAGCCAAAGGTGGAGACCATTGTTTAATGCAGTGGTTCCCAACCCTTTTGGCTTGTGACCCCATTTAACATCACAAATTTCTGGCAACCCCAGACATTCAAAACAGAGACTTTTTTTTTTTTTTTGCTAAAATTAATTTGTTTTGATCATGTAATAGTTTGCTATACTATGTTGTAAATAAATATTAATTTTAGATTATTATAGACTATATAACGTATATTATTATGGATGGAGGCAGAAAAGCCAGGTGTAGATTACTCCACAAAGTGAGAATTTTATTTTCCTTGGTCAGGATATGTACAGTCAGTCCAGCTTGTATTTACAAGGCTGACAATTAATACTGAACAAACAATAACTCAAACTGTAAATTATGAAAGAGCTGCAGCATCTGAAACTGACCACAATGAAGATTTGAAAGATAAACAGTACCACAGTACTTCAGTTTCAGCTTCACAGTTTGTCACGTCTTTTATGGACTGGGATTGTCTCTCTCAACTCACCATATATTTTTTATCAATTTGTTGTTGTTGTTTTTTTTTTTATCAATTACTAGAAATTTCAGGCGACCCCATTTGAATTCCAGGCAACCCCACGTGGTGTCCCGACCCCAAGGTTGAAAAACACTGGTTTAATGTGTGTGACAGCAGCATTTTTAAGAGAAATTCTTCCTATTACTGTGATGAATGAGACTGGAGGTTAGGAGGATTTGGAACACCATTTTCACTTCACACAGCCCACTTCATCCAGAAATACAATCAGCTACAATTCTAATCTATGACAAATTGCAACATAGTTTGCATCGTACTATACTTTGTAAATTAACAGTAACATGGGGGATAATATTGCTTTTTATGTGTGTAGTGTGAAGTATGAGGACCCAGGAGCTGTGGAGGGTCTTGCAGGAGCACTGGACACCAGGTTGCAGGTCACAGGAGGGGTGTGTATAACATAGCAACAGACACTTTTGATTTAACAAAAATGAAAATACACTAATGACACAAATACATAAAATACATAATCACTCTCTTGGTAATTTTTCCATTCAGATGCAACCAGCAAAGAAGTCTGTGCAGAATGACATTGACAGATGGTTATCCTGTGATATGGTATGTGATATGTTTCAAATGAAAACTACAGTATGTGATGCATGATAAGTGGTATGATAATATGACATGGCCGTTATCTTTGTGTTTGGAAATGCAGGAGGACCAGTCTTCAGTGTCGGAGGGAGTGTGCAGTGAAGGTACGTTGGTTGTATTTGTAGTTTTACTAAATCAGTCTTTGTTCATTTTTATGCATGTGTGTGTTCGTGCCTATGTAACTATAACTTTTCCTTTTAAGAGTTTGATAAGTTTCTGGAGGATCGGGCGAGGGCAGTGGATCACAGAGGCCAGGTAGAACCTCCTCATAGCGTGGCAGCTTACCCCACATCCAGACCGCCACCCCAACAATCTACCCGGCAACAAGACACATCACATGACCAGCTTTTTTCACTTTGAATTTGGGAACAAATGGATCAGGTAGATGTAAAGGTACATAACACATACACCATCACACCTTCAGTCACATACATGCTGTGCAAAATCAGAATTTCTATGAAACGACACATCTACTTACTACAAATCTGCTGCCTAATCATTTCACTGCATACTTGAAATGCAGTATTTCTGTTAATTCTGCTGTTTGTTTTCTTATATGAGTATGAATGACTTTATGCAATATGTATTTATGAAATGTATCACTATGTTGTTAAAAAATTTAAGCTGAAGAACTGTTTACAATGAAGTATATACAAAATATATTTGTATCACACTGTCATGTGCCTTTGATTTTGTTTAGAGGAGAATAAATGACTTATTGTCCTAAAAGTATGTTTCAGCTGTCCTCTTTTTAGATTTTCTTATTTATTTATTTATTTATTTTTTGCCATCATTTATATAAAGGAACATGCCCTGAAGCCTGTCTTTTACATAACTAATATTGCACAAAGAACCATCATTGAATGAAAAAGAAATATTAGAATGAAAGAGACGAAAGAAACAGTTCTCTCAAGTCTCTTTTTTGGTTGCAAATCTATTTGATTGAATAATAAATAAACAAATGTCTCTCCATATACTTTTTGTTAACACCATGCTCATGGTGAAGTACAGGAGCTCCCTGGAAAACCTGATTTGTAACATCTACATTGGTCACTAAAATATTAAGACCACACTACAGTATTTTTTGCCATTCATTTCTACTTTTATGTCTTCGTCCTCATGGATCAAGCATGAAATAAAGCTTCTGTCAATGTCTGATTCATGAAAGATTCTTAGAAATATAAACAAGGATAAATACAATCTGAATCTAAATCAGGAGCTGTATTAATGTGTCTATTTTGTGATTATGTTTTCAGCAACAGAAATTGAAGGAATAAAAATTAATAGTGATGTGATTTACATTTCAAAAATCACAAATGGATTTCATTTTGCTGGTCAAACAAAATGTGTGTCAAAACAGAACATTTTGATAGCAAGAAAGAGGCTGCTTTTTGTCTGTTTTCTTATTGTTATATTTATATTCTTAAAATAATATAAAATGATGGACACAAGTTAAATCACATGCTTTGTAAATGTTCTGTTGTTTTTGAACAGGTGAAAAAGAGCATTGATGATCTAGTCAAAACAATTAGAGCCATGACTAAAGTGGGAGTTCAGGTGTACTATGACCATACCCAAAAACAAGTCTGCGGTCTGCCATGATAATTTCAGCATGTTATTGTTTAAGAGTTCAAGGATGTCTGGTGTCGGGTACACAGAGTCCCTGAGAGATCCCGTAACTGAACAACTGAAAAAGGAAGACCAGGAGAAGACTGTTCATTCTTCTGTTTGACTATCCAGCCCTGAGAACATGTCAAGACAATTAAACTGTGGATTATATCTGTGCTGGTATTCCTTTTCTGTCCTCTTACATGGACCTGCAGCCTTTGATTTCAACACTTCAACTCTGAATCAGCCCCCAAATGTCAAACCTGTTAAAGACCAAGAAATCATGGAGGAGGATTCACCGTTTCTACAGCTGAGAGCTAGACTGCCATCTTACTCTCAGCCCATCCGACCATACTCCATTCTGACAAACACGGAGGACTACCACTACATGCCTAAACCTAAACACCGCCGACCCTCTCGTCTTCGCCGTCTCCTGGGATCACATTTTGATCCATTCTGGATGTCGGTAGAGCAGCCATCTGAAGGCTCTGGGGTCTGGACTCCAAATGGAGGTCAAGGTGATGGCCAGGTGTTACCACGTGGAGACGCGCTCCCTGCTAAATTACACACAGCTGTTAGAGACACATTCAACTTGAGTGCCTCTCCACAGCTGAGAGTAGCAGCAGAAAACCACGGACAAAAGCTGGAGAAGGAAGCTGCAGAACTAGACTTCAGCTCTCTGCCCTCAGATGTAGCCAGTGCAGTCCGAGATTGGTTGGTGCGCTCTGCCACCTGTGGATTACACTACCAGTGGGTGAATCTGGGCTCAGCGTTCTGGCCTCGATGGGTTAGGCATACTGACTGTGAAGGAGCTGGTGCTGGGTCCAGCTGCTCCTTTCCCCATGGGATGAAGTGTACGCGAGCTCAGACCACATACATCAAGATCCTTACTTGGCACTGTCAAGAAGTCACAGAAAACAGAGATGCATCCTCAGAGGGTAAAGGTCACAGGTCTGAGGGTAGCACTGGGAGTAGGACAATGGAAACTAGTCAGATGTGCACATGGAGGCCAGTTCCTTATCCTGTGGTCACAGCATGTACATGCTCATGTAAATAAATGTTTTCTCACCAGTGTCACCTGTGGCAGAGTTTCTGTATCCATGCATTACTTGTGTAAAGCAGGTACAAAAAGTTATAGGTGCAGTCCTTGTGCATCATTAATTGCTTTAGGTCATCAGGCTTAATTAAAGTCCTTTCATGTGAGTGTTGGTTGGTAAAATAACAAAAAAGACTTTGTATTCATGTCTTCATTTTCAGAGCTTTTAAAGCTTTGGTCACAAGTCTGCATAAATACATTTTAAATGGGTCATTTAGTGTCCTAACACTAAATGGGCTTACGCAACTGTCACAAAATGTGTGGAAACTCAATTTTCAGCAAGGTTTTGATCAAGTGTAGCTGATACTGCTTACTTTCTTTCCTTTAAAATTGTTTCACAGTTTCTGTTAAAACGAAAGGCTAATGTGCAGCTTGAAATGTAACTTTAGTAGAAGAGAAAAGTTTTACTTTTTCTTTACTCTTTAGTGATAAAATTATCTTTTGTAAATTGTGGTAATATTTTTTTTTTTATCTGTAATCTGTTTTATTGCACAGAAGTGAATGAAATAAATTTGTCACACATTATATACTGATTTCAATACACAGATTTATGACAGATGTGTATGGTTGTCTTTGTAATCCACATGTCTGTATCTGCTTTCCTTCTAACAATCAAAAACCCAAACTGAGATTAGTCCACATCTACACAGTTACTATATACAGTATTGAGTCTGTAATAAATGGAAATGCCATAAACTGCAGATCTGGTTGTTTTTCTTCTGAATGTGATAATGAATCCTTTGTCCAGTGTGTAGTAGCCTAGCAGCAAGTCTACTTTTACAAATGTTTCTTAAAGTAACAAAATGATAATAAAGCTCAATTACTGCTAACTGGAAAATGAAAGTTCCTGGTCGGACGTTACTTTGGATATAATGTGAATTTATTCATGCATAATTAAAAAATAAAGCTACCGGTAGATGTGTGAAAACCCTGTAGTTATCTTCAGTCTCCGGACAGAAAGCTCTGATTTCAAACTATTTGCGTAAACGGATATTGGCAGATGTCCGAGGGCCCGTGAAGGCAGCGCGGTACATTCCAGCCTTGTACACAGACAAGATGGCAGCCTCATTGGAAGACGAATTCGAAGATGCACCTGATGTAGAGCCATTAGAACCGACGCTAAAAAATATAATCGAACAGAAATCTCTGAAATGGATATTTGTGGGGGGAAAGGGTGGTGTCGGTAAAACGACATGTAGGTAAGTTGAAGAAAAATACCCAAGCCTCCTCGTAGTGACTCATGTCGCTAGCTGCTATATTAGCATAAATTAGCTATCGCCACAAACAGACGTCTCTTAGATTATGTGTAACGATAAGATTCGATTTCCCAGGAATGAATATGTGAGTTTTATCTTACTAAACAACGGTGGGCCGGCATTAAAGTAGCTTGACATGTTTAATAAGAGAGACTTGGCTAACTAGTTGTTTGCCGGGTAGTGTAATTGAATGCTTTTAGCCCTGTCACTAGCTAACACTAGCCATTATGCACATGGATTCATGACTTCAGGCTATGCTGCGATGTATTTTCAGTTGGATGTTGACACAGTGTGCGTATGCTCATATTTTATTCGTTTATGGAGGAAACTTTATACTTTATTCTTTTTTGAAAACAAATCTGGCCAACGTTAGCCTTTAAAGTGCCCGTGTGGGTGTAGCTTAAACTGTCAAGACTAGCTGTCACATAACACCTCTAGATTGACTCCGTGGTGTCATGGGTTTTTTGCTACGGAAAAGAGTGATGATATTAGTCTATTTTATAGCTTCTTCGTTGTCTTTTCCCAGCAAAATCCTTAAACTTAAGGAGAAAAGTGAACAGTATTTCTGTTGATGTCGTAGACGGGTATTTTAGGTATAAAATATATATCTGAATCGTCGCTGTGCAGAGTGAGTAATGATACCAAGTCCGTGTCAGACCATTAAACGACGAGTCCGAGTAACTTTAAGGAAGTGGTTTCCAGCCTTTTTTGGCTCGTGACCTTATTTTAATATCACACATTTCTGGCGAGCCCAGACATTCAAAACAGAGACATTTTTTGCTAAAATTAATTTGTTTTTGATCATGTAATAGTTTGCTATACTATGTTGCAAATGAACATTAATTTTAGACGACATTTAGTCTATATACATGTAATGCATATTATTACGGACAGAGGCAGAAAAGTCAGGTGTAGATTACTGCAAAAAGTGAGAATTTTATTTGCCTTGGTCGGGATATGTACAGTCAGTCCAGCTTGGATTTACAAGGTTTACAATTAATACTGAACAAACAATAACTCAAACTATGAATTATGAAAGATCTGCAGCATCTGAAACTGACCACAATGAACATTTGAAAGATAAACAGCACCACAGTGCTTCAGGTTCAACTTCACTGTTTGTCATGTCTTTTATGGAATGGGATTGTCTCTGTAGACTCACCATATATTTTTTGTTAGTACATTGTTGTTGTTGTTGTGGTTTTTTTTTTTTTTTTTTAATCAATTGCTAGGAATTTCATGCGACCCCATTTGAATTCCAGGTGACCCCAAGGTTGAAAAACACTGCTTTAAGGTATTAGGCTAAAGATAAATACATATCAATTTAGAAGATTGTAAAATGTGTGCTAATTATTGCTTTACCTTAACTAATAATGCATTTGAAGACCTTTGCATGCCTTAATCATGTCATCAACAGTCTGTTATCTCAGTTAAATGTATTATAAAACTTGCCCAAACACTCAGTTTAAAATAATTGGACTACCCCTTCCATGCATACCACTACAATGGGGCCGATATTAAAATAAATGTTACTTCATATCAAACAGTCCTTCCAACTATTGGTGTATCAACCTGTCTCTTTCCTTGTCTCTTTTTCTAGCTGTAGTTTGGCTGTTCAGCTCGCTGCAGTCAGAGAAAGCGTCCTCATCATTTCCACAGATCCTGCTCACAACATCTCTGATGCTTTTGATCAGAAGTTCTCAAAGGTGCCGACTAAGGTCAAGGGCTATGACAACCTCTTTGCAATGGTAGGTCAACCTGGTCTCACTCCAAGTACTCTGCTGAAGTGACAGCAGTGAATGGAATTGTTATGTGTGTTACAGTTTTTTAAGTACTTCTCTCTGAAGGTTTTCCGACTAAACACAAAAGATTTCATTGTCTGGGTGTAAATGCGTCTCAGCCTTGCGGTCTTTGAAGCAAGACCGCTGTCTAATCTGTTTAAATGGAATCCTATAACAGATGTGGCTCAGTACCCTGAATATACTACAAATTTCCATAGACTAGAAGATTATGACACATTACCAAAATTATCCTTTAGAGAGGCAAGTGACACCTTGAGATATTGCAACTGGCAAGGCCTGTTTACAGCGGCCCATTTACAGCATCTAATAAATTCACTCCACTGAACCACAAAACTGTCATAAACATTAGAAGAACATTTAACAATGTCAAGGAACTGATTGGCTGACTGATACATGGGATTAGTGCTTAAGTGAATTAACTGCAGGTTAACTTTAACAAATGAATACCGTTGAAATCTTTCATCTTTAGTCAGAATACCTGTCCTTACTGTGGAACAACAACAACCTCTGAGTTGCAATTGCACACTAAAAATAGCTATCTTTGAGTAGGACATGTCTTTTAACTTGCCATTTTCTTTTGCTGGAATTTTGTCATTTTAATACCATGACTCATTTCAGCATGTGTAAATGTTCCACCAAAACAATTTCTGTCAACATCGTTTTTGAATTGTGTAGATGAGTGTGATTCATTTAATGGAATACCTAGTAGCCAAACAGTCCAAGGAGTTTTTGCCCCTGTTCCAGAATGATAGTGAATGGTGCCAGATTTATCTTCAGCACTGACACAGCACTAACTGAATGTGGAAATAGGTCTGGCTGTACAAGACCAAGGTCAGTCTCCAAAAAGGAGATGCTGAAATCCCATGAAAAACATGAGTATTTGTATTAGTATTATTTCTTTGGTAAGGTTAATTTGTCTGTAATGTCGAGGAAAAAGGTACTGGAGCCTCCGGGCTTGATCCACAAGACGGTTGAACACCTTTGTCCATCAGGCTGTCAAGATGCTTAACTCTGTCCACTTCCACCCCTCCTTTGCCTTTATTTATTTTTTTTTTACCTCTTTTTTTATAGTAAGATGAGAGAAAATGGACATCTCAATTCTTTGTATGTCCTGTTTATCTAGTGAATTGACAATAAAAAAAAATCTTTGAATCTTTTAAGTTATCAAAGTACACGTATCCAGAAACCAAAATATGGAAGCAAAACATTTTCATATGCATTCATTTCTACAGCATTTAACCAGTCATTGACAGTGGAATGTTCTCAAGGTACACATTCGTAGTATAACAGCACAGGTGAAACTAATACTGCTCATTAGCACTTGTGTTCCACTTATTGAAAGGCAGTGCTAAGGGGGTCAAGGTACTGCCCCGTCCGACAATATGTCAGGAATGTAAAGGGTGAAGATTTCAACGGTGTGTTGTGTATGGTGAAACATGTAATCCAAAGTAAGAAGCTAGTATTGCTTATTTACTTTTACTCATTCTTTGCTCATACCTTCTTTTGCTCTCATAGAGGGATATGTATGCTGTATTTAGAAAATAAAAAAGTTTTAGTGTAGGACTGTAGAGTCATGAGGATAGTCAGATCTCAAGCCCATACTGTATCATCATTGTGTAACAAACTGAATTGCTGCAGGCTCCTCACAGTTTTCACAGCCGTTTGGATAATTTCTAGAGACGTCATTCAAATTTTCAAATTCTTAGTTGTGTTTGTCAAAAGGTCTTAACAAATTCACACTTAACATTGGACTCTTTGTATTATTTTGTTACAAGTCAGTGTATTCAAAATCAAAAGGTTTTGTTGTATTTTTAAAATGAGCATTAGAACATTTGTTCTAGATCTTTAGATGACTACAATTATCAGTGAACTACACAATAAACAAACTGATATTTTCATTAAAACTGTAACTTGACTGCTCACATATATAACATATACTTCATAATCACGTAAGAAAAGTGACCTGTTGTGTATCTGAAAAATTTAGAATAGTACTATCCACTGGCCTGCTCCTACCTTTTTGTTTACTTGTTAATATAAAATGAAAAGTTTAAAAAATATTTAGAAGTTTTGTCTTGTTTTTGTTTTTTTAACTGACATTGAGTGTTAATAGATGTTGATGTTGGACATAAACAGCTTGGTTGTTATTTTTGTCTTGGTGATTGCAGGAGATTGACCCAAGTCTGGGAGTGGCAGAGCTGCCGGATGAGTTCTTTGAGGAGGATAACATGCTCAGCATGGGGAAGAAGATGATGCAGGAGGCAATGAGTGCTTTCCCTGGCATCGATGAAGCCATGAGCTACGCAGAGGTCATGAGGTTAGAAACTCTGCTGTCACTGCAACAGCAAACAACATAGGTTCTGATGTAGTGACTGTTATTTATAAGTCTACCACTTGTGGATTTTTTAAAAGGTAATATGATAAGGATAGTTTCTAACAGCATAAAAGCTGATTAATCAGTTGATTTTACTGGTGCCATGAAAAAGTTTATGTTGTGAGAAGTTAACTGTTCTTGAGTTTATTATAAACTAGATAGCTGTTGAACTGAACAACTTAGTCAAAGTAAAAAAACCACACACACCTTAATAAATGTCTCTAATTGAGTTTCAGTCTCAAGTTAATTAATGGGTAACTTTGGGTAACCCAGCATCAAACATGACAGGTCAAATCTGTGGAATTCTTGGTACAATGTTTTTTTTAATGTCACGTCCCCAGAAAGTATATTTAGAACTTTAAGTTTGAGCTCTTTGAGCTTTGTCACAAACTATTCATTGTACCATGTATATTCCAAACAGTCTCTGTTCTAAGTTTTGATAGTTCAACTTTATTTTCACAGTAGAGTCCATAGACCTAGTACTGGTTAACTACCTAAGATCTCCATTAGATAAGATATTTTTCTGTAATCCCTCACTTTGCCATTAACACTTCTTCTCATTGTGTCTTCTCATGTGTGCCTCAGGTTAGTTAAAGGGATGAACTTCTCAGTGGTGGTGTTCGACACTGCCCCGACTGGCCATACACTGAGACTGCTCAACTTTCCTACCATAGTAGAACGCGGCCTGGGCCGCCTCATGCAGATCAAAAATCAGATCAGCCCTTTCATCTCTCAGGTAAGGGAGCAAAAGCAGATCTGGACATTTAATGAACTTTGTCATTTTCACAGTTCACATGTTTCTATAAACTCCAGAGCTGATTTTGAGAATAAAGCTCTCATGTGTAAACCCCTGTCTGTTTCTTATTATTAGATGTGTAACATGCTTGGTCTGGGTGACATGAATGCAGATCAACTCGCCTCAAAGCTTGAGGAGACCCTACCAGTCATCCGCTCAGTGAGCGAACAGTTCAAAGATCCTGTAAGTGACACACACACCACATTTGGGGCCTATGATTGTGTTTGTTTACAGTGGAGGTAACAGTAAACAAAGGAAAACAAAAGCTTCTCAATTATAACAGACAACTTCTGTATTTTTATGATCTCGCAAAGCATTTAGAACTACATCTTCCACGTGATTTGACTGTCACTTTGTATCACTATGAAAATATATAATAATCTCTACGCTGTGTGCATCTACACAACGTGTCCCCGCACATGTCTGGGCAGTGGTACTGAACACTCACTCCATTCCTACATTCATCGCTGGACAATGATGTAAAGTCACAAGACAGTAAACAAACTACTGACAACATGCAGTCAGAATCTTTACAGTCAGTCTTGATATATATTGTATATATTCTTACTTGAATTTTTAGTTTATTACATTCAAATAAGAGTTTTGAAAGCAAGCAAATTTTATTATTTGACTTGTTTTGTACTTATACATATTAATCAGTAGCTTTATTATACTTTACAAATTTTTTTTTTTTTGGGGGGGGGGGGGGTGCATTATTGTTTTTTAACATGTAAACCATTGTTATATTGAATGTGTTTTGTGTATAATCCCCCAGGAACAGACCACCTTCATCTGTGTGTGTATCGCTGAGTTCCTGTCCCTTTATGAGACGGAGCGTCTGATCCAGGAGCTGGCCAAGTGCCGAATTGACACACACAACATAATCGTCAACCAGCTTGTTTTCCCCGACACCGAGAGGCCGTGTAAAATGTGTGAAGCCCGACATAAAATTCAGTCCAAGTATTTAGATCAGGTAAGCAGACAGTAGTTTGTGTTTTTGGGTTTACTGAGCATCCAGCTGCTCTACTGAAACTGAAACGAGTTTTTTGTGTTTCCTCATGTCAAATCCACCTGAATGTGTTTTTGGGGGTAGGAAGATGGTTATTATATGGTACTGACGAGTCTAAAAAAGTGATAGGATTAGCAAATGTAAGTGACTGCAGTTATTTTGATAAAGTTGCAAAGCTGCAGGTCTCTTCTTTATCCAAATCAAGCAACTTAATGTGAAGATGTATGGGCTGATACGGGCAATTTCATGGTGCAATGGAAAAACTGAAGGCAAAACATCACTGTCTACTGGTGCTGCTGTGTTGATTCTGTGATAAGCTTTAGAGCATTAGGCCTGCTACATACATGAGAACAGAGAAATGTGTTTGTCCTCTCAATATGGCAAAAACAACAACAAAGTTCATCCTGGCCAAGATATTGCATACTTCACAGGAAACTCAAATGCTGAACTTGCACTTTTCCACATTAACCATGCCGTTTTTGAGTACCTGACCAATCACACAATAGTTCTCCCACACCACACGAGAAGAAAGTTGTGATGGTGTGACGGTGACAGTGTGTCAAGAACAGGCTGCAAAAACTCTCAAATGGAGCAAACGGTCTCATCCGACCAAATCTATCAATAGCAGTTTTACCCCTCCACCTCTGTGAAAACATAGTATTGATCAACAGCAACAGTATTTAAATCGCTTGTGTTGGAGCCAAAATACAGTTTTGTTTGTTTATTCCTCTTTTTTTATTTTTGACCTTAATTTAATAATTGTTTAGTGGGTGCAGTTCATTAAAGGTGTTGTTGGTATGGGTGTGGCAAACTTACATATACCTGCTGTGTGAGGTCAGCGGTGTGTTTGAGGACAGCCCCAAACAATTTTCAGACCGTGAAACAAGTGAATTGACTTGGTCGGCGTTTTCAGTGTTTTCTTTTTTGTTAAAGAGCCTATTTTGTTTATTTGTAGAAAGAATATGGAAAGACAATTGTAACTTATAATGAACTCTTGGATTTAAAATTGCTGAATAAATGGATTGGCATATCCAAAAAAGGCAAAGAAACCCAGCCGGACATTCATTTATGCACGTGTCGAAAATACAACAGGTTGAACCCTTCCACACCATAGTAGTGGCTAAAGGTAAAGCCACTACAGCTTGTTTTAATGAAGCATGTGAATATCATGATGTGTGTTTTCTCTACAGATGGAGGACCTTTATGAAGACTTCCACATAGTCAAGCTACCACTGCTGCCCCATGAAGTCAGAGGCGCTGACAAGGTCAACACATTCTCTAAGCAACTTCTGGAACCCTACAAACCCCCAAACAAGTGATTTCCCTCATTGCAGGACCTCCTCTTCCTCTTTCTCCTCTTCTTCCCCCTCCTCTCCTCCCCTCTTCAGACCACACATCTCTACAGTGTGAACTCACCTCCTCTCAGCTCCCCCCCAGAACGAACCTCAACCTCAAACCAGAACCCCCTCAGCCCTGTCATCTGAAACAGAGCGTGCTCACCGGTGCAAAAAGGTGCACGCTTGTCAAGAAGGGGAGCTGATGAAATCCTAAACACACATCCATATTGTTAAAGAGATACAGCAGTACATGATTGTACTTTCGTTACTTTCACTTCATGTTCTGTTCATTCATATCCTCTGTGTGGCAGTCATACTATTTCCACATAAAAGCATTTTACTCTCTCCTGAAGACAAACCTCTTCTCCTGCATCCTTTTGCGATTTCCAGCCTCAGATGTTTTCCAGTGACGATGCTGTGGATGTAACGGCTTTCAGGTGGTTTGATGTGTACGCCTTGGTAATTCTGTGTTGTTTGATGGCTGTGTCTGTTCTTCAGTTTGATTTAAAATCTGATTTCCTCCCTTGAAACGGTCTGGAATTTCAATACAAATTCAGGCTGTGACGGCAAGGCAGTTAAAAACACTATGACCTTGAATAAAAGAAATGGAGTGGCCTTTGGTCTTCAGTAAAAAAATTTTTGACAAGGCTGTCTTTTTTTTTTTTTTTTTTTTTTCCTCCAAGACTACAAAATCAGATTGAAGTACATCTTTGACCATTTGTTCATCACCCAAACCCTACTTTGCCACATGCATTAGAGCAGTTCCTCAAACAGAAGTCAAATTAGGAGTGTTGTGGACTGTTAATACTGGACAGTCTTAATAACCTCTAAGTATTTGAAGTCACTGTGACTTCTACACATAGTTCATGTTTGGAGATTGATCGGATTGCTTTTGTTGTGAAAGAGATTCAAAGCTTGGCAAAAGTCCAAGTGTGATATTTTTGGGGCCAGAACCTTACAGAGTTGGCTGATGGTGGCTGAACCACAAATACTCAGTTCTCATAGAAATCATCAGAAGCTTTCATTGTCAGACATTTCCTATCCATCCTCTGCTGAACACTTGTGGGAACGCTATGAAAGGACTATTAGTAGCCTTAGTAGGTGTTTTGTCAATTTAAAAAAATTGAATGTTGCCTGATCAAATGAATGGTGAAACAGACCCAGTCACATTTAAGAGAAACTGGACTCTTGATTGGCTCGTGTTAGTCCTGCTTGTGTTAACTGATATATCCTGAAAGAATAGATGACAGGGCAGTGCATCCTCAAACAAAAGCATCATACCCCTTCCTCTGTCACTGAATGCTTTTGAGTCAATAAGAATCTGTTTTTCTATAGATTATCTTTTAAATTAAGTTGCAGATGTTAAATAAAAACAGACTTGCCTCAGCCGACAGTCTTTTGGTGGTGTTTTCTTTTGATCTGTCCACCGCTTAAGCCCCTCCTTTCACTGGAGTAGAGCACACACCCATAACCTGAACACACTGCAGATTTACTTTGACAGAGCATGTGACCTCAGTTAACCTTTACAGTTAGATCACGCAAGACTGACTTTCATATAATTAATGATAACATAGTGCAACAGCAGCAAATCAACTGCATGTATTGTAGAAGCACTGTAGGCCTTGAAAGTCTTAAGTATCTCCCAGTCCCCAAAATATCTTAAAAAAAGTGGAGGTTGACTTAAATTGCAGATACATGAAGTGTTACAGTGTACACATATATATGTCTATGTACATGTATTTACAGTAATTACATGAATGAATTGTACACTAGAAAGAATCTGAAAAGTCACTGTATTTAATCTGTAGACTGCTTTTAACTGGTAGTTCAAATATTACTTTTCTTTCATTCTCTCAATTCATATTTTGACCCAAATTTGTTTATTAGAAACCGTAAACCAACACTTTAACTTTATTTTTCTTTATCTGTGACACAAATTTAACCCAGTGCTACTTTTGTGGCAGTTCCAAAATAATTTTTTCTTCCGATATAACCTTTCTCAGGGAATTTATCACCATTTATTATAATATTATCCTCTGTATTTTGCATTTTTTCCAGTGAAAATCAGGTGTTTTCCTATATTTAACTTACTGATCTTGTCCTTTAATCATCATGCTGAGATTACATTTGAGGGTTATCATACAAAAAAACAGAGAAAACTCAAGAAAAAGTGATTTTGTCTGTAAAATATATCATTAACTGATCATAAACCAGGTGTCTCCATCCACTGTCATTGATCCAGCTCCATGGGTTTCACTGGTGAATCAAAGTTGTAGAAGATGACGGTGTTTCCATGGCAACTACGGAACCTCTAAACCAGGGGTGTCAAACTCATTTTCTCCTAGGGGCCACATTCAGCCCAATTTAATCTGAAGTGGGCCGGACCAGCAAAATAATGGCATGACAGCCAATAAATAATGACAACTCCGAATTGTTTTAGTGCAAAAAATAACGTTCAATTATGCCAAACAAAAACTATCCAAACAAAAAGGATGCGAATAACCTGAAAAAATTAAATTTGTTAAGAAATATAAGTACAATTTTATCAATATTATGCCTTGACTTAATTATAGGCTACATGTGCATTACAGATCAGATCTACGAAGGCACAAAACATTTAGTAACAGGCAAAATATTGTTAAAATTGCACCTCATTTTCTTTAGACATTTCAGGTAGTTCATATTTGTTCAGGTTATTCACATTTTATTGTTAAGGAATAGTTTCTTAATGTAAATATTTTCATAATTTAATGTTTTTTGCACTAAATCAAAGAGGAAAAAAAATGGTGTGGTCATTATTTATAGGTTATTATGATGTTATTTTTGAGTTTGTTGCTGTAACTTGCACTTTGCCAATTCATCCATGGGCCGGATTGGAAACTTTGGTGGGCTGGTTTTGGCCCCCGGGCCGCATGTTTAACACCTGTGCTGTAAACGTCCAAATGGGTCATATCTGATGACCATGAAAAGATGACAAACTGCATTTTACATCAAATATTTACATGGATTGATAGGATGAGTGGATCAACAGGTGAAACAGTTTATATCAACAGATGATTTTGGTCACTGGTGTATATTTGGGTCTTTATGGGTTAATAAATAAACTTAACGAAGTTCTATCTAATCTAATAGAAGGAAGAAACATTGGACAACCCATTAAAGAAACTCATGATCCTTCAGTTTATCACTACATACACAATCACACATTTGGAAACTTCACTGGTTAAGTCAGACACATGTATTGGAGAAAAAAATGTAATATAACGTGAAGGTGATAGAAAATGAAAATATTCAAGCAAGGTACAAGTCAGGGGTGTCAAACTCATTTTAGTTCAGGGGCCACATTCAGCCCAATTCGATCTCAAGTGAGCCAAACCATTAAAATTCTAGCTTCAAAACCTATAAATAATGAGATCTCTTCATTTTAGTGCAATAAAAAACATTAAATTATGAAAATATTTACATTTACATACTATTGTTTCACAAAAAGATGTGAATAACCAGAAAATTTTTTTTATTTCTTAAGAAAAATAAGCTAAATTTTAACAATACTATGCCTCAATTTATCACTTGTACATGTGCATTTACACACAATGTTACACAAACATAATATTGTTGAAATTTTGAAGTTTGGAATGTGTAACTAAAATAAGAATGTCTACAATATTATGTGTCAACTCATTAACACAATTTACTAATCAGATCTACAAATCCACAAAACATTTAGTAACAGACAGAATATTGTTAAAATTGTACTTAATTTTCTGGTTGTTCACATTTTATTGTAAGGGTTATTAGACTGTTATTTGACTTTAGATCACATTGGGCTAAAACCAGTTCAACACCTTTCACTGTTAATATTTTCAGTGTAATTTTCGCACTCCATAAAATCATGCCACGGGCCAGATTGGAACCTTTGGTGGGCCGGATTTGGCCCCCGGGCCGCATGTTTGACACCTGTGGTACAAGTACTTTAAACTGGTACTGGTCCAGTGGATCTGAACGTGTACGCGCAGACTCACTGGAGTTTATTTCTTATTTTATTCAAAGTCATTTAACTCTTACTTCCAGCAAATTACTATGAGCATTATTTGTCACATAACAACTTATAAACCTATAGCCGGGGAAATAGGCTGTTGTTTTCGTATCACTTGACACGAAAGTTCTCCATGGTCCAGTGGCTCCTGTTCCGTAATCTCTTGCTGGACCGTGCGCTCCTTGGGCCCCGGCGCTGCGCCCTGTCGCTTGTAGTCCATCACCAGGCCGCGCTCTGCCGGTCGGGGGCCGCGTTAACGAGCTCCTCCTTCCCGTTTTGGGGATTTACCCCGGGGCGCACTGACCAATGGATGTATACCGAGGAGGCTCCGAGGATTACTGCCATGCAGACGACCGAGCTGACGCCGAGGGACAGCAGGGTTATGCGCTTTTTAGGAAAACAGTATTGGTAAACACAGAGAGGGTTATGAAATTAAGGAAGGATATTCATTTATTTGTCCAGTGGCACAAATTACGCACAGAGATACGCTGAGTAATTCCCATCCACCAAGACTACACACTACTAAAGGTAAGAAGAAATTTCCTTTGAGCCAAATCCAGTAGAAGTTTGATGTGGAACAAGACTTGATGAGACTGATGAAAATGCTGTTCACATCAGTTTGACCTCCTGTCCCCAGCATGACCCATCTGAGCCTGAACCTGCAGGTGTAATGACATGAGCTTATGTATTTCATAGTTCGCAGTTGTTTTATTCTGAGGACCAGTAATCTGTCTGTCACCAATGACCGTCACCTACACAGCCAGAGTGGCAAATGCTCGCTTCTGTGGCTTCTCCAAGCTGCTTTTGGCCTGGAAAGGCAGCATCTACAAAGTTTTATACAAAGAGTTTGTGGCTTTCTTTGCCATGTACACAGCCATCAGCATCACATACAGGTGAGTCAGGAGGAGGACTGATGCCTGATATATTTACACATCAGGTCCTTTGATTTACAGATTATGATGCATCATTTGTACCCTTTCAGATTTTTCCTGTATGATGACCAGAAGAGATATTTTGAGAAGCTTGCAATTTATTGCAACCACTATGCCAGTCTCATCCCCATGTCCTTTGTACTGGGTAAGTCAAATGATGCATCTCAGATTCAGATTCAGATTCAAGTTTATTGTCATTCCATCATATATATCAAACCATATTTGCACTCTCCTTTTAAACACTTTTTTACTCAAATTTATATGACTGTTTGTTTTATGTGTATGTTTATGTGTATGTTTTTGCTGCTGACAACACTGTGAATTTCCCCATTGTGTGATCAATAAAGGAATATCTTATCTTATCTTATCTTATCTTATCTTATCTTATCTTATCTTATCTTATCTTATCTTAACTTATCTTATATAAAAAGTACACAGAAACGAAATATTGTACTCAGGTCCCTGACTGTCAGCAGCATTTAGTAAATAGTATAAATTACTGAGAAAAAATAACAAATAATAAAATACTGATATAATATAACAATAACAATAACATCCCCCCTAAAAATTACCTATAAATAACTAAAAAGTTTTATTAAAGTAAAGTGCCAATTTAAAGTGCATTCCGGGCTCAAGTTCAGCAAGAGTTCATCATTCTAACTGCCTCTGGATAAAAGCTGTTTTGGAGTCTGGTGGTCCATGCTTGTATACGCCGCAATCTCCTGCCTGATGGGAGAAGGGTAAAAAGACCCTGTGTGTGGGTGGCTGGTATCATCCATGATGTTCTGGGCTTTTTTCCTGTACCTGCTGGTGTAGGAAACAGACCCCAGTTAAGCAGGATGATGGCATCCTTGATATCTACTATATGAATGAAATGAACAGCGAGGGATGTACACAACTCATCATAGGTTATTCATGGAAAGTATGCTCAGAGACATCTCTCTTATAGGTGAGGAGATTTAAAAGGGGACATAAAAAGTTGCTTCATTAATGTAGTGAGTATTTGTCATCAAATTTAAACCAACTTAAAAGTGACTGAACTTAAGACTTTAATATAACTCAAATAACCAGTAAATGCACCATGGGTTTGTGGTTTACACAGTCAAAAACATAATGTCCATACCATAGATGTACACCACAAAGAAAAAGTCAAGGATATTGTAAATTTTTGGGCTACTTTTTTCAGTTGGGATTCTTGCACAGCGCTTTTAACTTTTTTTTTGTGTGAATTGCATTGAAACACATTTTTTAATGACCAAACATAGTTTTATTTACAAATGGCAAAAATGACAAAAAAAAAAGACAAAAAATAAAAAAAGAAATATCCGTAACTTTTTGTTTGTCGTATGTTTCAGGTGTTTTATTCTCAGCTTTTGCAAGAAAATAACAATTAAGGCCTATTTGCTGCCTCTCCTGCTCATCCTGACTGATTGACTGACAGTGACTGACTGGGAAATAACCATAGGCCCACCCAGGTGCATGCTGGTCCCTCTTGGTGCTGCCTATTTATGCCCAGGTGCCCACGGTCTAAACCAATAAGAAAAACAAAAACAAAATTTGCTAAATGATGACGAATGAAAGTATTAACCATGAGAGTTGAAAAAAAAAAATCTAAATATTAAATAAACAAAAAAAGCAAACAATCAAAAATAAACAATTAGCAAAAAAAAATCCTTTAATACTAAACAAAAAAGTAAATTAACTTTGAACCAAAAACTAAATAGACAAATAGCTCCTACAATTATTTTTGTCTATATCTGTAGCTGTCTTTTTCTTTTGTGGATTGTTCTTAATGCATTTACATAATCAGCTAAAACCTATTGTAGCCTAATACAGTGTGTGATGAACCACTGTCTGGCAACATTTAGTGCTTAATGTAACCATTTATTAAACATATATACAGCACAATTCAATATTCACTAAATTAAAATGCCACATACAATCTAATATTATAAAATAAACAGCACAAAATGTTTCCTCTATATAGTCTCTGACATAAAGTACTTTTTTTTTTTTAATCTCAGTGAGTCCTTCCTGGTTAAATATAGGTTAAACTAAAACATGTATAGATTAATAAAGATATTTGCCAGATGCTGCCACTTTTACCTTAAGTTGTTTTCCTTTAATTTAGAGCCAGAAAATGTACTTGGTGTGAACTTGTAGCCAAGAGTTTTTTGGCTGTTTTCCTATTGTTGCATCACAGCAAAAAAAAAAAAAAAAAATGTACTCCCTGACTACAGTTTGCCAAAATGTGTGATTCTAAGTAAAAAAAAGGGAAGAGTCAGGTCAAAATCTAAAATATTTCTTTGCTGAGGACCCTTGTGTACATATATTCCCTGTTAGATTCTATTTCTTCTACCAAGAAAACAATATTTGCCAAAAAAAACCTGAACATTGGAACCGGTCTGATATTTGCTGCGTCTTCACTGTTCGGAGCAGGTTTCTATGTGACCCTGGTGGTGAACCGGTGGTGGAGCCAGTACACTAGCATCCCCCTCCCTGACAGGCTCATGTGCATTCTGTCGGGCGGCCTCCAGGGCAGCGATGAGCGGGGTCGCTTGCTGAGGCGAACCATGATGCGCTACGCCAGCCTGTCAGCCCTCCTCATCCTCCGCTCTGTCAGCACGGCCGTCTTTAAACGCTTCCCCACCATGGACCATGTGGTGGAGGCTGGTGAGTGCAGAGGGAGGGGTATGGTGTAGCTTTATGCAGCCTTTTACAGTGAACTGAATACAGGATACCAGTTGAATCGGCTTCCGTACATGACATTTACAATACAAAAGCAAAAAATATCTGTGTCAAATGTATTTATGTGTTTAGTGTATGGCATTGTAAATTGGAAAACGAACCCTAAAACCCCTTTTGCTGTATTCATTAGAGGTGAAAGGAGTTCTGACTATAAGTTTTATTCATTCTAATTGACAGGAGATATTTGTTGGATTGAAGTTTTTTCACACTGTGTTCATGCGGTGACAGAAATCGCTGCTGATGGAATGATCACACATTCACCTCCTAACTGTGTGTTATTTCCTTTCTTGTACATTCTCTACAACAGCAAGTGTAGGAGAAATCACAGACAGGCACATTGTGAAACTCACAAATGATAAAATACAGTTACACTGGAAAAAATCAAAATCTTACCAAGTGTATTTTTCTCATTTCTAGCTAAAATGTCTCATCAGACTTCTTTCTTTCTTTCTTTCTTTCTTTCTTTCTTTCTTTCTTTCTTTCTTTCTTTCTTTCTTTCTTTTTATTTCAAACATGCAAAAAAACAAAATAAAACAAAACAAAGCAAATTAAGACAAAAACAAAATAACATTTAAATGAACAGAATCTATCTTAAGTACGTGCAACATGGTGGAAAAGGAGTAGGAAGAAGTATAAACTTATTTAATCCTACCCCTCAAGTGTTTTTACACCTTTATCACTAACTTAATACAACAGTCAACAGTTTTCCTAATTTCAGCATTCAACCACAACAAATACATAATGCAGTAATTGAATTATACACAACAATATGATCATGGCAGTACACTCATACAAACAGACTCAACAATTCAACAGTTTTCTTCAATAATTATAGCATATTTATAAATACATTATCCATAAACAAACAGCCCTCATTGTCATTATTAAATTACTGGACCTCTCAAGAATCAATTCTTTATATCTTTTTTAAAACTGAATCATGTTTGATATTTGTTTTATCTCCACACACAATTCGTTCCAAAATTTTGTGGAACAAATAAAATAAAATAAGACAGAATCACCTAAATAGTAAGTTTCAGTGAGATATAAGAACTTATTTTTAGACAATAGATCTTGAAAATAGTCTTTCAAGAAAGCTTACCAAGATCATTTTCACTTGTTCCATTGGCAGATTTTTTTTTTTTTTTTTTGCTTAATTCAAGCAAAAATATGTTGTAATAATTTTTGGTTTTCTACTTGTTTTCAGAGGGGCATTTTTTCCAGTGTATCATGAACCTGTACCTCATAAGACATACTTGGCACAACATTATTTTCCATAACTTTTTAGGAATCTGTTTCTTCTAATGCGACATTACTTTTAGCACATTTATATTTTTATATAATAAAATATAGAACATCATCTGAATAAGTGAATATCTAGTTATAATATAGAAGAATGCATAAAATAAAATATTATTGCATATTTTCTATTTGCAATTAATTAACACAGACTATCATGATTAGGAGATATTATCACATTTATTAATAATTGCATTTGTAGTATATAATTAAAGTGCATGTAAGTATTATAAGTTATATTAAAAAGGTTGATTATGCAATTCTGAGTGTGTGTGAGGTGACTAAAAAAATGTATGGTGAATGGTTTGCATGGATGTTTTGTGTTGTAAAAAAAAAAGTAAAAAAAAAAAAAAGTGTGTGGACAAAGCAAAGGAAGTGGAATCAATTTATTTATTAGTTTGTAAAAAGGGGGTGGGAAACTACAAGTTATACTTCTTCCCACTCTTTTTTGAGCACCAAAAATTTTGTTTGTCCATGTCGTATTGTTCTTTGTTATCTGATGATTTTATGCACTCGAAATAAAACTTAACTAACTTTTGGCACATTTCATGCATTGTAGTAGGATGTAACAGCGAGTTCTGTCAAGTTGTTGGTCTCAGATTCGCCCATAAACTTGCTTTTGTTCAGGATTCATGACAAGAGAAGAAAGGAAGAAATTCGAAGGCCTCCACTCTCCTTATAACAAATACTGGATCCCCTGTGTTTGGTTCACCAACCTGGCTGCCGTTGCCCGCTGTGAAGGCAGGATCAAAGACGATCACACACTCAAACTGCTGCTGGAGGTGCAGCATCACACACACGCACACGACCAGTGACAGTCAAACACAGGTTTTTCAGTTAATTGGTTTTGACACAGCATCAGAGATGGAGCCATGATTCTAATGTTGTCAAGAATGGCTTCAGAAAGTCTCTCTGTTTGTTTAAGAACAGGAGCTGAATGCGTTCAGAGGGAAGTGCAGCATGCTGTTCCATTACGACATGATCAGCGTGCCTCTGGTCTACACTCAGGTAAACCTTCTCCTCATTTGGACGTCACATTTGGAGTTCAGTGTATAACCCTTTATCGGGCAAGTGACTATTTTTGGTAATTCTGCACACATTAAATGACATTGACAGCAACAGTTACAGTGATGACAGTGAGTCAACAATCTCAGGTCCAATGTGGTCTCCAGGGTCTGTAAGGTCCACCTCTGCATGAACAGTGAGTGTACCTGCTTTGTTAGGTACCATGAAGTAATGGTACTAATGTAAGGAATGATGTTCAAAGGGATCATGTGGATGTGGACAGGGGTCTGGATCAGCACTTATGTTGGTCCAATGCTGCGCTCCAGGCAACCCGTAACTCATGTTTTTCCAACGTTCTGCCGGTGAAAATGCACTGGAATGGCAGTCAAACCTGTGACTTCCCACCCATGAACTCATACTAGACTGATGTACTCCCAGTTCTGAGCTCTGACGTCACATAGTAATGGCGGCCCCCATGGATGTGGTGTTTATGCAAATTGTTTATTAAAACAAGGTATTGCTCTGACATTATTTATCTGCAAATGTTCTGCGTAATCACCAGCTACTCTAGCGTTAGCTAGTTTTCAGTCCATTGAGTGCAATGGATGGTTCTCGACCGGTAAAAGGTGGTCTGCCCTCTCCGGGTCGGTGGAGAGTCTTTGCCCCACGTGGAGGAGTTTAAGTATCTTGGGGTCTTGTTCACGAGTGAGGGAAGGATGGAGCGTGAGATCGACAGACGGATCGGTGCAGTGTCTGCAGTGATGCGGTTGCTGTATTGGTCTGTAGTGGTGAAGAAGGAGCTGAGCCGAGAGGCGAAGCTCACGATTTACCGGTCAATCTACATTCCTACCCTCACCTATGGTCATGAGCGGTCATGACCGAAAGGACAACATCCCGGATACAAGTGATCAAAATGAGTTTCCTCCATAGGGTGGCTGGGTGCACCCTTAGGGATAGGGTGAGGAGCTCAGCCACCAGGGAGGAGCTCGGAGTAGAGCCACTGCTCCTCCACATCCAGAGGGGCCAGCTGAGGTGGCTTAGGCATCTGTTTCGGATGCCTCCTGGACACCTCCCCGTGGAGGTGTTCCGGGCATGTCCTGCTGGGAGGAGGCCTCGGGGAAGACCCAGGACACGTTGGAGAGACTATGTCTCCCGGCTGGCCTGGGAACGCCTCGGGGTCCCCCCGGAAGAGCTGGACGAGGAGTCTGGGGAGAGGGGAGTCTGGGCATCCCTGCTTAGACTGTTGCCCCCGCGACCCGGCCCCGGATAAGCAGTGGATAATGGATGGATGGATGGATGGATGAGTGCAAGACTAAATTAATACCAAATACGTATCCAAATATACAAAAAATAACATAACATAAAAGGTATAACAACTTTTTTTGCCTCATGTGCTGTACTTTTTACTCCTTTGTTTCCCTCAAATAAGCAAAGAACGAGCACCTTTGGCGATAGAAATGATTGTAAATGGGCATAACATGGTCCACCATGCTGGTTTGTTTACATCTAGCTACCACAATTCTTTGCACTCAGGCAGTTTGGCGTGACTTGCCTGGAACTTTACAAAGTTGTGAGTTGTGGTTTGAAGTCGTGACTTATGGGCTCAAAAAACAGCCTGGAACGCAGCATAATGTTCTAAAATCCATTTTCCTGTCACCTTACATGTGTTTTTCTTGTATTTTCTATATATACTTCTTGGTTATTTTGGCCACTTATGGGTAAGGAACCAAATATTGTAACTTCATTGACCTTGATTTTCTAAACAACAATAAAAAATTTTGAAAAAATTCACAAAAGTAATAAAGTCTTGTTAGGTCCTCCAATAACTATATACTACTATAATGAATTCCAGAGTATTTTTATGAGTTCCCTATAAAAGGTTAAACATGCATTTTGAACATTAGTCACAGAGTGGAGTTAAGGGTGGCTGCCACTGGCTGCTAACTCACCCCTAAAGCCTACAAGAAGATGCTTTTAAGTCATTCATTGCTTCAATTTAACACACGTTTAACCCATGAAGACCCAAACATCCACTGTGGACCAAAAGTATCTACTGATCTAAACTGTTTAATATCTGTTCATCCATTAATCTTATCAGTACAAGTAGATTATTGAGTTAAAATGGTGTTTGTCATCTTTTCATGGTCATCAGATACGACCCATTTGGACTTTGAGAGGCTCTGTAGTGAATGTGGAATCACCATCACCTTCTATAACATTTATTCATCAGTAAAACCTATGGAGTTTGATAAATGACAGTGGATGGAGACCCTTGTTTTTATGTTCAGTAAATGATAGGAACAATAACCTTTGAATTTACTCTGAGCTTTGATGAACAGCTGCATCAGGGGTCTCAAACTCAGTTTCTTTCAGGGGCCACATTCAGCTCGATTTGATCTCCAGTGGGCCAGACCAGTAAAATAATAACATAATAACCTATAAATAATGACAACTCCAAATTTTTGTCTGTGTTTTAGTGCAAAAATACCCCCCATTAAATCATGAAAATGCTTACTTTTATAACCTATCAAAACAAAAAAGTTGTGAATAACCTGAAAAAAATTCAATTTCCTAAGAAAAATAAGTGCAATTTTAACAATATTCTGCCTCAACTTAATCATCTACACATGTGCATTACAGATCAGATCTACAAAGACGCTAAACACTTAGTAACAGGCAGAAAATTGTTAAAATTGTGTGTAATTTTCTTTAGACATTTCAGGTTGTTCATATTTGTTCAGGTTATTCGCATTTTATTGTTACAGGATAGTTTGTAAATGTAAATATTTTCATAATTTAATGTTATTTTTTGCACTAAAACAAAGAAAAAAGTTTGAAGTTGTCATTATTTATAGGCACAGTGTAATATTATTTTTTCACATCAAACCAAGAAGAAAATATGTAGTCACTATTTTTTGTAGGTTATTACCTCCGCCAAGGAGGTTATGTTTTTGCCGGCGTTGGTTTGTCTGTTTGTCTGTCCGTGTGCAAGATAACTCAAAAAAGTATGGACAGTTTTGGATGAAAATTTCAGGAAATGTTGATAGTGGCACAAGGAACAATTGGGGGGGGGGGGGCGTCACTGATCTGCCTTGGCAGAGGTCTGCGCTCTTCAAGTGCTTTTCTAGTTATTATTATTTTACTGTAGATCATATTGGTCTGTATGTGGAACCTGAACTAAAATGAGTTCGCCAGCCTTGACTGTGGAGTTTTTCTACTTCGCAAATTCATCCCACGGGCCGGATTGGAACCTTTGGCGGGCCGCATCTGGCCCCTGGGCCGCATGTTTGAGACCCCTGATCTACATGATCAGTGAATTAAACATAGAAAAATGGATGATTTTCAATGAGAAAATGCAAAATGCAGAGGATAATATGTAATACATGGCGATAAATAACTTAGGAAAGGTTAAATAGAGAGAAAACTTAATTTAGGAGCTGCCCTGGGTCTTTATGGGTTAAGTCCAGCAGTCATCCTGCTCTGGTGTCAAACAGAGGCTGAAGTTTACCCACAGACAGCGCCTTATATCACCAAAATATTGACACTTTGAGAGAGAAAACTCAGCTGAATGGGTTCATAGAAGCTATATAGATTATTGGAACGTGCTGGGAAGACAAACACATAAAGGCAGCTGTATTTGAATATGGTGTACTGGTCATCAGTGGTCTCAAAATTACCACACTGTCATATATGAGTCATGAAAGTCATATGTGCTGTTTCAAGGTTCAATCGTGTTTCTAAAATGAAAGTGTGAAGAAATAATAACCTAAAGAAAGTGTGAGTTTGGTCATTTTCACAATTTCTTCTGAAAAGAATGACAAAAGTTTTCATTGCCATGGTTACTTGACTCATCAGGAAACATCATAAAACACCATTCCATAGCTTCTCCCAGTGCTTTAATTTAATGTGGTTTGTGTGAATTCTTAAAACTGCAGCACCAATCATGTTCTGAAATTCACATGAGAGAAGAATAAAAGGTGCTTCTGGGTCAGGTCAAAGGAACACTCACATCTATGAGAAAAATCAAAGTTTCTCTCATCTTTTTCTGTATGCACTCATTTGTTAGCTTATTACTATGATGTATAATAAATGCTCAAATTAAAAATATTTCATCTATATACACATTGGTCCTTACATCATAATGGGATGAAGAATTGAATATGTTATGGATCCCATCATACTGATGCTCGGCAGCCATGTCACTGTTTCCAGAAATGATCCCTGTGCAAAAACTAATACCATAATTATTTATTGTATAGTTTACCATCATACTAAAGAGTGAATAACAATATAGAATTGTTATTTCTGTATAAAAATGCTTATTATTAGAAAGCTGTTGATTTAAAAAGTGACATGTGACATTCTTAATGTATGTATTGGCGTAACATAAGCAGGATGGATTAGCACCATACTCCAGATTGCAACCTGTAAAAATAAAACATGTGATATGTAGTATATAATCTTGTAAGAAAAATTGGGGAATCTAAAAGAACAGAATATTGTTTTTCAGGTAAATTCAGTTAAAATATAACTTGGCCATTTGTGACATGAAAATATAGCATTAATTGTGATGAAATTGGACATTTTTGGCCTGAAAGCATAGTTCATATGAGCATCAACATGCTGAACAGAACTGAAATCCTGTAAATTTGCATAACTTGCATTTACCAACACAAAGTTCCTTTGGGGATTCACTTATATTGATTTCTTATGCACAAAGACAGAAATAAGACCTCTAAGCAAATTTTAGTCATATTATTTATTTATTTTCTTATGTTACCAGTTTAATTATTTTATTCAGACTATATCTTTATATTCTTTTCGTTGTGTTGTTTGTCAGGTTTCATTGTTATTTGTTCCTCAAAAAATATGCAAATCAAAACGTAATGGTGTTTACAAACCTGGTTAATGTTGACATCAGTGTGCCCTGGTATTGGTATGTACCTTTAATTCTCTTGTATACACGTCAATAAAAATACGAAACAAAAAAAAAGAAAAAAATTTCTCTCCATATAACACACATTGATGTAGGTTATATATAGACAAAGTTAGAGCATATTGAACACATAACTTGTAACCTTGTCACCGCTTGACCCGACCCTCCTGCTTCTGCTTGGTCATAGCAGATACATGGTGATTAAATAATGCTAAATATCTTCCTTCCTCAGGTGGTGACTTTGGCAGTGTACAGTTTCTTCCTGGTGTGTTTAATTGGTCGCCAGTTTCTGGACCCCAGTCAGGGCTACCCGGGTCACGACCTGGACCTGTATGTGCCCATCTTCACCCTGCTGCAGTTCTTCTTTTACGCTGGATGGCTCAAGGTCCTTCACAGGCTTACATACAACTTTTGATGATATAAGGATAGATAACTTTTAAAGTTCGGTGTGATGAGCCTGTTCAACTTTCTTTTTTTGTCATGAAGGTTGCGGAGCAGCTTATCAACCCATTTGGAGAAGACGATGATGACTTTGAGACTAACTGGCTGATAGACAGAAATTTCCAGGTGTCTTAACGTTTTCCACTTTGTTACAGTTTTACTTCATAGGTCAAGGTCCATGTGATAAGTTTGACATGATATGGTATGGCATGGGGGCCATAAACATTTTCTTTCTTTTTTTTTTTTTGTCTCAAAAACACCTCATATTGACCCCCACCTTTGACCTCTTACCATAACCAAATTTTGTATTTTCCTAAATATGATCATACAGAAAAAGTGGTGTCATGCTTACGGATTACATTTATTATGAAGTGTTAAGGTGAAGTAGTAACAGTCAGATAGTGATGTGGTGAAGCGGAAGTTAGTGAAGAACGACAAAACAACCAAATGTGTTTTTGAAATAATTTTTAGAATACACCTTCTTTGTCATTTTTTAAAGTTACTAAAACAAAACGTAAAAGCATTATGTAATGTAATGGGTGTAATTACTATAATTCTTTGAAAAAGGGAGGGTAGTTGTCTCCTTTCATTTATCTCAGGAGGCTGACTTTGAGTGGATATATAATTAAAATCATCTGAAATAATCTCCTCATGTGTTTGCTCTTTACTGTACTTTATCTGTGTGTGTGTGTGTTTCATGCTACAGGTGTCCATGATGGCCGTGGACGACATGTATGGAGATCTGCCCGTGATGGAACGAGACCGCTACTGGAACGACTCCAACCCCAGACCACCCTACACTGCCGCCACCCTCTTTGTCCTCCGGAAACCCTCCTTCCAGGGGTCTACTTTCGACATGGCGTGAGTTTCTGGTTACTTGTACTTGATATAACACCCCCCTCCAGGGAAACTTAGGTGATAAAAGTGAAAGTATTCAGGTGTATTCTATTTGAGAGTTACAGTGATGTGGTCAGGGCTGTGGAAAGGAAACCATGTTCCATCTTCCCCAGGTGACACATGAAAAAAATAAAAGGCTGTTCGTGATAAATCTAGCGGCTGCTGCTACACATTTGTACAAAAATAACTAGACCAAGTAGTGGAGCACCATTACATTCTGTCCAGATATATAGGGGAGAGTGGGGTGATTTGTGCCAGGGGGGCAGTAGTGCTACCTCTTGTTTCTATAAGAAATAGGGTCATGTGACCGCATATTTTTGAAGAGCCATCCGTTTTACTCATCCTACAAAGAAGAGGGACACATGGCATGAGAGGTGAGCACATTTTAGCCAAAACAAAAAAAAAAACAAAACAAAACTGCTTTTTGCCTTTCGAAATAAAATGTCTATGATCAAGGTTTTTTGATTCTTGTGTCTGAACAAATTACAGACAAGTTTAAAAACATTTCCCACATGTTTTAGTGCTTTAGTAGCCTAAGCCATTTCTCAAAACACGTTCTTGTCTGTTCTTGTCTTCTCGTGAAATGTCATCAGTCGCTGTCCAAGTACTGTTCCAACTGCAAGTTCGCATAAACCAAGAACACATGAAATACCTGGATGTTGTTCTTGTTAGCTAGCTTAAACTTAATGATGCTCTGGTTGGTGACTCGTGTAGACTTGGCTGGGAATAATTCCCAAGATGCAGTTCATGCCGGCTCGGCCAGGACCCAGGTGGCCATGCTTGGCTGAAATGATGACAGGAATTACAGTTTTGAAAAATATACAAAAATGTATTTATGACATGTAAATACTAGTACAGATGTACTGAAATCAAATCGAGTGACATTGTGGTGATTTGATGGAAATGCATTAGGGAGCAGATGGTGTAAGTACAGCAGAGACAGGGAGGAAAGTTCACAAGTACGCAGCCGTTCCAATTACAGAGAGACTTGTGTTCTTAGGAAGTACATACTCTGGGACCGTTCTTACCACGACCGTATTTGCTGAGTTTGCAAGAACATACTCTGCGTTCTTGATATTGACAAACGGTCAGTGAGTCTGTACAGTTAGCATGGCATTAGCTCTGAACAGCTGGATCATACTAGTTTTTCAAAATGGTGGGGCTGGGATGGTTTGTACCAAAGGGCCTGGGTTAAGTTGTGCCAGTGGCACAACTCACCCCCACTTATGATTATTTTCAACATATTATTTTATTATAATTGTATATTATATGCTTAGATTTTATCACTAAAGCTATTTGACATTCTTAATTTTAGACCAAAATCCATCATGCCATGCACTTATACACAGAGGACAGACAGGGCTGCAGCATCGACATATGGGACGTTAAGTAGTACGCCGGATCTGGACCCCCAGACCCACATAACTACACACCCACATCCACACAGCCAGACCCACACAGCCAGAGACGCAAATCCCAGACCAACGGATCTAGACCCTAACCCACACACCCTCTCACCCAGACCCACAGTGAGGCACCCACCCTAACAAATCCACACAACCACACACTGAGACCTACAGGGTGGGGAAGCAAAATTTACAATATTTTGAGGCAGGGATTGAAAGACAGTGTATGACCAATTAGTTTATTGAAAGTCATTAAATTTATTTGCCACAAGAAAATTTACATAATAGAAAATGTTTTTATTCTATGTGTCCTCCTTCTTTCTCAATAACTGCCTTCACACGCTTCCTGAAACTTGCACAAGTGTTCCTCAAATATTCAGGTGACAACTTCTCCCATTCTTCTTTAATAGTATCTCCCAGACTTTCTTGTAATAGTTTTGCTCATAGTCATTCTCTTCTTTCCATTATAAACAGTCTTTATGGACACTCCAACTATTTTTGAAATCTCCTTTGGTGTGATGAGTGCATTCAGCAAATCACACACTCTTTGACGTTTGCTTTCCTGATTACTCATATGGGCAAAAGTTTCTGAAAAGGTATGGATAATAGTGTTAGGTATGATTATGACATCAATATATGTTTGGTTTCAAAACAATTGATGTAGTGCCTGCTGAGAAAAAACAACTAAATGTTCATTGTAAATTTTGCTTCCCCACCCTGTACACGCCCAGAACCCAGCAAAGAAGGGCCAAGAAGAGCTGGAAAAGTGAGGAGATGGGCATGCCTCATCAGTGTTTGATTTACCTGCCATTGGTTTATTTTAGCTAACACTGATTTCATCCATCCATCCATCCATTCTCTTCCGCTTATCCGGGGCCGGGTCGCGGGGGTAACAGTCTAAGCAGGGATGCCCAGACTTCTCTCTCCCCAGACTCCTCCTCCAGCTCTTCCGGGGGGATCCCGAGGCGTTCCCAGGCCAGCCGAGAGACATAGTCTCTCCAGCGTGTCCTGGGTCTTCCCCGAGGTCTCCTCCCGGTGGGACATGCCCGGAACACCTCCCCAGGGAGGCGTCCAGGAGGCATCCGAAACAGATGCCCGAGCCACCTCAGCTGGCCCCTCTCGACGCGGAGGAGCAGCGGCTCTACTCCGAGCTCCTCCCTGGTGACTGAGCTCCTCACCCTATCCCTAAGGGTGCGCCCAGCCACCCTTAGGACCACGGAGTCTAGCTCTTGGGACACTGATTTCAGTGTTTAATATAATATTAAAGATCAGTTTTCAGTCCCTCCAGAAAAATGCAGGTAAAAATATTTGATCATGCGATGGAATATGCAGGGGTTATGAGATTTTATGCAGTGAAATTGCAGGAATTTGCTAAAAACGCGTGAAGTTGCAAATAAATGCAGGAACTGGAAAAACATGTCTTTCAGTGAAAAAAACTGATTCTTCCTCCACCCCTTGTTGTAACTACTAACTACTACTAAATGAAAAATGTCTAATTACATCCTATGATAAGCAAACATATAGAAGAAAGCATCCACTACATCACAGAAAGTGCTGGTTATATTTTAGTTCTTCTATATTTTCTAAGCATGGAATCAAACATAGCTTTAACATTTGTGAGTCACAAGCATCAAAAATAAAATAATTGCTTCCTGCTTCACTAAAGTGAGGTAGAACAGGCCGTCTGTTTCAAGGCTATTAGAGCCTTTATGTTCACAGATCATTATTATCACTGCAGGAAAAAACATTTTAAAATGTTTCACACGGGTGGAGTGGCTCTCCAGCGTCAATGTGTGTGCATGTGTGCGCTATTTCTTTGAATATGCATTGAACTATACAATTGCAAAATTGCATTTTTCTGGAGGGACTGAGTATTATTCAGTTTTGAAGTGGCCTCAGTTGCAATGGGATGTTCAGAAATTTAGTCACTTTATTCTTATATGTTACATAATTGACAGACAGCGTTCTATGTGTGTTCAGTTGTCATCTATTGGCAAAGCCTTTTTGCCTGAAATGATTCACAACTATCAAACATTGTGGGTAGTTATGTTTTTTGTGTTTTCCCAAAAAGAAAGAAAATATGAAGAAAATAGAAAATATGATTTATGCCGATAGTTTAATAGGGTGATGATCTCTAAATAAACCTTAAATGAGTATTTTTTTTTTAATTGAATTTGTCTTGCATTTATATAGCATGACAGTTTATGAGAATAAAATGTTCTGTTTTACTTCAATATTCACTGGCACAATTTACCCCAATGTATTCTCGCCAAAGGCCCAACTTACCCCGCAGCGGGGGCAAGTTGGGACACAAAACCACTTTTCTTCCAAAAGCTAAATTTCTTAAACAGTTTATTTCAGATCCAAAGTTATTGTTCCCAGGGATGCACCACATCCTGAAATATATGTACGTACTTAAGTTGGAGGAATTACTGTCATGGCCTCGCTTTAAAGTCCCTTTGAGTAAAAACTGGCACAATTCACCCCACTCTCCCCTAAAGAAACATGGAGCAGGGATGATGAGAAAGGATGCTGCCACAGTTGACTAAAACTTTGCGTGTGGTGTGCAGGAAGATTGGAGTTTTTCTTGGATCTTCTTCTTATCTAACCACTGCTTATATCTTTTATATTATACCTTGAAAAATTCTTGATTCTGAGATAGTTGTAAATTCACACTAGTAAATGTATTTCCTAAATAGTGACTCTTAATCAAAATGTCTTTAGTAAGTAAGTAAGTAAGTAAATTTTATTTATAGAGCACTTCTCACAGACAGTCACAAAGTGCTTCATCAAATCAAATCAAAATTAAATCAAAATTTACAAAAACCCAACAAAATCCTCCAGGAGCAAACGCTTTAAACACTTTATGCAGCAAAATAGATTTTCTGAAAGTTTAGTTAGATTCACTAAATATTTTGCAGACAAATATAATTAAATTAGTTTTGTGGATATTTAGATTTCAGATCAAATTGAATCCCTGTACCATGCTTTTACCATTGACCCACATTCAGTGGCACAAGATCGAACTACAATTAAGAAAAAAACAATACTGATAATTACTGAGATCTAGCCCATATTATTTTGTAACATTTTTGTCTATTTAAGCTGGATAAAATTTAATCAATGACTGGTTTAAATATTTTTCAGTCTTGTCAATATGTCTTAAAAGTACCTTAAAATATTGTATTTATTACTGACTCAGTATATTTAACTTTTCACAGTATTTATCTCAAATCACTGTTGTCCTGGGTCTATACTTTGTGCACGGTATACAGCACCCTCTGTCCTGTGGCCCTGGGTTTGGCCCGAGGAAAAAGAAAAACCCCTTAAAAGATATATAAAAAGAGGAGACTAAGAAAGAGAGGAGGGTATCTGTGATCTAGAAAAGACAGACAGTGCAATAGGAGCTGATTGTACAAAAATAACAGAGTGAAAATACCTCTGATGTTATTTGACAGGATCCCTAAGGAGGAAATGCACTTCCAGCCTCTCGAGGAAATTGCTGAGAACCTTGAGGAGCCTGGTGGTCGTCACCCCAACATGGCCCTGTTCAACCGCCTCCTAAATGCAGCCCCCTCCCGACTGGCTTCATGGGAGGGGCTCTTCGCCGCACTTCAGCGCAACTCCAGAGACTGCGTCACTCACCGAGCATTGACCAATGCACCCGCGACGATGAAGACAATGACAGCTGTTAAAATAGGGAAAGGAGGGTCTCTGCCGTCTGGACTGGGGCAGGAAACCCAAAGCACTGTGTGCAGTTTCAGGGAGGACAAGAGCGTCAGAACACCTCTACTGGAGATTGAGTTTGGAGCCAAGCAGGAGCATGGGAAGGAGGTGATGGGAGACGATAAGAAGGGTGAAGGAGATGGGATGACAGAGAGGGCAGTGGATGAAATCCAAGCTCTGGTGTCGCTGCCCCCTCCTCCTCCCCAGCCCACGTCCACTCGGCCGGCCTCCACCATTACCATCGCTCCCGTCACCCCCTCGGCCTTCCTGTTTCACCCCGCTGCCCACTCCAGTCTGGAGCACTGCAGCTCCCAGCCCATTATCAACCAGAGCAGAGCGGTGCCTTCTCTCTCCACCAAACCTCCCTTAGGTGGTCACAAAATGTCCTTTCTCACTGTGCCGTCATACGACGAACCACAGCGTTTCCGTAGTGTGAGCATGGGATCAGAGCTGACTGGACCTTAACTCAACATGTTCTCATGAACTTCTGACTGTCTCAAACTTTAATGCATGTTTTCATGACTGATATTACTCAAACATGTGGTTGTGGCAATGGCCCCTGATGACAAACAGCTTTCACTTTTACTTGGCAGCATTTTTGAGGTTGAACGGTTGTGATTTCTTTAGAAATTAAACTGAAAATGCACTCCACTTTTGTGGTCGATAAACTAGCCCTCATATTTCCACATTTGATATCTCATTCTTTCTCATGACTTTTCCTCTCCCGGTACATATTTTAATATCACTCTTTCTCGATACTTATGTTCATTTTTCCACATATCTGCATACCTCTGTGAAAGTGACGGTTCATAAAGAATTTTTAAAAAATAAAAAAAAACACTAAAAGCTGGGCCAGTGACCAGTCCATGCTTGTGCTAAGCTCACATAAAATATTTTACTGTTGGCTGAACTTAGCAGGAGTAATGAATGCAAGGTGAAATTACCCTCAAACACAAAAATTATATAGCATGTCCAAAAGTGTCTTTATTTTACATGTTGTATCTTTGTATTTAGCAACTCTTTATCAATGTATTAAGTGGGCTTTGCTAAACTACAAAGGTCAGTAAGTGGCAAACTTCACAAGACCACATTTGGTGCTGTAAAATGGTAAAGTAAAGTGAAATCAACTGTCAAGGTGACAACAATTGTTCAAAACACAGGTTTTACTACCTTTCGTATATTTTTTATTCTGAAATTTTTAGGTCTGTGTATTTTAGATACAACCATGGTTCAAAATGTGCAAACGTAAAATAAACATAAGATGATCTTTTAATTACTTTACTGATATTAATTTTTAAAAATTCTGTGTACAGAATGGTTTCTTATGCATTACATTCAGTATTAATAAAAGGGACAAATAATGACTCAAACTGACAGTTTCTTTACTGATGACGTCATATTAATGGACATTGTTTTAACTTTTCGCTTTAAAACAATATCTTATCTGCAGAAATGAATGTTGATGTATTACACATTAATAAGTGGTTCAGACAACAGGTTAATTATGTAAAAGCACAATGAGTTTACAATTAGAGCAGTCTGCCAGTTCCCATCACAGCCCACATTTATCATTGCAGTACCAATTTTGTCCAGCAGAGGGCAACAACAGCAAACTAACACTGAGAACCCCAATGCAAGTGCACTGTAAACACCATTCATTTTCATCCTGCTCACAGATGGTTACCTAGGCTGGAGCAGCCGCAGGGAGAGTGCCTCCTCACCTGGGTGGACTGCCTCTGCTGGGCCAGGAAAGACTGAGCTGGACCTGGAACTCTGGATTCTGTACAGAGACTGTGCTGCTGCAGGGCTGTGGACTGCAAAAAGTATCAACAACTGTCAGATGTGACCTGAACTGAGGTTTAGCAGACAATCTGACAGAAAAGTGTTCCCTCTAATAATACTGGTACGAACACTTACCTACCCTGCAATGATTCACTACTAGGTCCAGTACTAAAGGGAGTTTAGGTGTGTATGCCATACTTAAGGATTTAGTTCACTTTATACCTCTTTTTGTCTTTTGTCATTAAAAAACTTAATTACTTTAGTTTTTAAGTATTTGACTTAATCCATAATAAAATAACATAAAACATATAACAATGTGAAACAGCACAATAGACATCAAAAACATAAATAGAGGAATAGAACAGGACCATAACAGATAAAAAAAAGATGAAAATGACACTGGGCTACTTTTTACCTTTTTTACTTTGAGTACATTTCAGAATGTGTACTTTAACTGCTGTAAATAAGGTGAATCCACACATTTACTTTTACCTCTATATGTATGAATATAAGGACTTTTGCCATCTCTGTTAATTGTATAAGTTGCATCGGTGACACAGGAATGAATCAATGTCAGCCCTGGTAGGTTCAACAGGTTGAATTCCAAAGCACATTCTATATCCTACTGAAGCATTATGCACACATGTCAGAGAAGAAACAAGGTTGCGTTTTTCACAAGCCTCCAAAGAAGTGACGAATGATAATAACATTAAGCGAAGCCATAAACAAGTCTAAAAATCACCATAAACCTGCCGTCATTTAAAGCCACAGTTAAATATGATTGACGCTGTTGGCTGTGAGGGCTGACACAAATGACAACCTGACCCATTTACAGTGGTTTCTAACACATGTATCATAAATGTGACAGATATCATTTAATTCCCCATGATTCAGCATACGCACATCAAATAATACGATGACCTTGCATTCATCACACCCCCTACAATCCTCTTCACCTTCATGCTTTGATGACAGAAACAGTACTTGTGTGTAAAGGTTAAAAAATGGGTACAGATTTTTTTTTTTTTCTCACCATGCTGTGCCAAGCTGTGAGTATCAGATCCTCCTCCTGTTCCTGTCTGGACCTCACCTCCATCTCCACACCTGGAGAGTCCTGTAACAGTGACATTTAGAAAGTCACCTACCGTCCAGATCATTTCAACGCAGTAAGAGAAATAACCAACGCTAACTCACCACTGGAGCAGTTGCTGCCATGGCATCAAAGTGTCTGATCTCCTTGTTGTTCATCATTATTTGCAGAAGATGTCAATATAGACAAGATTATGAGCACCGAATTGTTGCATCGATGTGCATCAACGTGCCTCTCTGACGCTCAGGGCAGCTCTTGGTTGCTTTTTTGTACAAGAGGCCCAGGTTTTGTTGCTTCAAAGGCAGAACAATATGGAGAGGTGCTGCAGGCTTAATCAGTCTGGCTTCTCACTGCAGTCAAACACGACATCCTGCTGAATCAGGGACATTCACTGCTAGACAGTCAGTAACCAAGCTGGGGATTAAGCTCAACCATACAACACAATTAGACAATAGGTATGCACTAATGTTGAAATGGAGCGGCATAAAGTAGACTATTTTAGAGTAGAAATAATGGCAAAAGAATCATGTTTGTACCTGTAATGATTTATCAGATAAAGTCGAACAGAAAAAAATCAGGGTGAATTGTTGTTATTCTTCTGTCAGTTGTGTCATATCACACTCTGCTGATCCCTCAGTTAGTGCTTGTTTATCTGTTAATGTCAGTATTTAGCAGTTTCAGTGACACAGAACGTTTGTAGTTCCCCACAATTATCAGTTCACCAGCATCAAAGGCCAGCGCGCCCCAAATATCAGGCAAGATGAAGCAAGCAAGGAAACAGCCTGGCCATTCGTGACCAGCTATCTTCTGGAGTTCTTTATTTCCTGTCTCCTAGAGTCAGTTTTGACAAAGGTCAACCCATTCCAGTCTTTACGGTGGCTTCAGGGAAATGTGGTTTATGTTTTTGTCATTAAGTGTGAAAACACAAGTGTGGGGAGGATTTCAAAGAACTGCGTGCATGAGTATTTCTCTGGAAACCAGGAGCACTGAGATCGCAAGGACGCCTTCCTGAAACTAACTGAAATCTAATTTAAAGACTCAGATCGACTCGGCAGCTCTTTACACAGTCTAGTA